>NC_140944.1:28233392-28520892 GCF_014529385.1 Adiantum capillus-veneris | reverse complement strand
TCGACACAGCAAGAGACCATAGAGTGAGAGCGGCATCATCTCTCCTCTACCCCCATCCGGAGCAGTCCAGATCCGATGTAGTCTCCTCGGCCATTACGGCTTCGACAGTTTCTCCAGTTTTTGGCTTCGATGGCACATACCAACACATTCAGCTCTCCGACGGCCCATTCTAGAGTGGGTTTTTTCCTCCAGTGCGCTTAGTTCTTGGCAAGTGTTTTTGGTCGACGTGTTTACCGACCGATGAGGTAGCGTGTGTCAGTTTCTAAGTGATTTTTGCTCATAGGTTTCATAGTCTTTCCAGTGTGGATTATGCAGCACATGTAGTGCTCATGTACGATTGTGTGGAGGTTTTTAGAGAGTTTTTGGCACGGTCTTTGTTGGAATTAGGGTTGCAGAGAAACACATACAGCTTGGAGAAGACGAAGGAAGATCAAGGCACACAATAGAGAGTGTGTTACTTAGTGTGCAATGGAAAGATAGATAGCCCTAGAGTGATGGGTGTATATACAATGCACGGGGGAAAAAACCTCCTAAAGAGGGAAAAAATGCCCCAGCGGTCCTAGTGTGTTCACACACATCACTACCACTTGTATATGGTAACAAATCCCCCTGGAGTGATGCAGTGAACGAGAGCTGGCACATGAGTAAAGGGAAGTGCCATGCCCTGAGAACATGATCAGTCCACAAAGGGGAGTAAGCCCAAAGCTTTGCAGAAAGCTTCAAGCTTCTCACGAGACAATGCCTTTGTGAAAAGATCTGCAAGGTTGTCCTGTGTTGGCACATAAGCCAAGCTGACCTCTCCTGCTGAGAGCCTCTCCCTCAATGTGCTTTGTGCGAGCATGAAAAACTGGGTTCCTCGCAACAACTCCCAATGCACTCTGACTCTCAGTGTAGATAGTTTTGGCAGTGTCTTGTCCAACACCCAAATAAGTCGCCATAAGGCGTCTGAGCCATACACACTCAACCGTAGCTGTGAAGATTGCCCTGTACTCAGCCTCACAACTCGAAGTGGCCATAGTAGGTTTCTTCTTGCTCAACCATGATATACATGAACTGCCAAGCATAAAACAAAAATGACTTGTGGACACTCGCATGTCAAAACAACCAGCCCAATCTGAGTCCGAAAAAGCATGTACGCCTGGAGGCAATGATCCCCCCTTGGGATAAAATAAGCCAAGATGTAAAGTACCACTAAGGTAGCGGAAAATCCTCTTGACAACCTGCCAATGCTTAGACCCTAGGCTATGCATAAATCTGCTAACCTGTGAGACTGCAAACTGAATATCCGGCCTTGTGTGGCATACATAAATGAGACAGCCAACAGCAGTTTGATAAAGAGCGACATCAGTAGGATCGCCAGCATCATGTAGACTCAACTTCAAACCTGTTTCCATGGGAGTGGCAATAGGTTTGCCTGTTTCCATGGGAGTGGCAATAGGTTTGCAATCCTCAAGTCCAAACTTACATAGCAATGTCTCTATGTAAATTTTCTGACACAAGACAATACCACCATCCCACTGCTTAAATTGTTTACCCAAGTAATGATGCAACAGCCCCAAATCTTTCATCTTGAAAGTAGCATTCAAATCAGCCTTACATTCAGCAATATGTCTTTCATTTGGTCCAGTGATCAGCAAATCATTGACATAAAGAACCACAATGAGAAGTAAATCACCCTCACGCTTTACATACAATGTGCTTTCTGTTGGATTGTTACGAAAGCCTCGTTTGACCAAATGAGTGTCACCTTTCTCATACCAAGCACGAGGAGATTGCTTCAACCCATACAAAGCCTTCTTACATCTGTACACTTTGTCCTCTTGTCCTTACAAAACCGCGAGGCTGTGTTACATAAACTTCCTCACATATGTCACCGTTCAAGAAAGCAGTAACAATGTCTGATTGATGTACATCCCAACCAAAATGAGTTGCCAATGCACATAGAAAACGCACAGTAGTCATACGACAAGTGGGAGCAAAAGTCTCTTCATAATCTATGCCTTTTTGCTGTGCATAACCCTTTGCAACAAGTCGAGCCTTATGGCGATCGATCTCACCATCCTACTTGCGTTTCAACTTGTAAACCCACTTCGTACCAATGGCCTTTTTACCAGGAGGCAAATCACATAAAGTCCATGTGTCATTTTGTATAAGTGCATCATATTGTGATTGCATGGCAGCCATCCAATTCTCTAAATTCAGTGCTTCATCAAAACACAGAGGTTCCTCAACATCATGTAAGCTAGACACAACCAAATCATAACAATCTGATGCATAAGATGCATGGCGAGAGCCTGAACGAGTAGGACTAGACAAAGGTGCATCTGATTTACTGTCACACAAAGTGTGCACCAGCCATTTTGGCATACCTCTAGCTTGCTCATTTTCAGCCCTTTCCTCATCAAGTACATCATGTACATCTGCATCAGTAATAGGCTGATCTGTAACATTTTCAGAAACCCCCATAGGCTGTACATTTGCCTCATTGGAACTTACATTCGTATTTCCACCACCGAAAAGAGGCAACAAAGTTTCATAAATGTCCTGTGAGCTTACATTACTGTCTCTAGTACATGACATCAACGGTTGAATAGAATCTTCCACAAACACTACATCCCGTGAAACCAGAATACGTTTTGTTTGTGAATGATACAACCTGTAACCTTTGCTTTCAACACTATAACCAGCAAAAATACATTTGACAGCCTTATCATCCAATTTTTTGCGTTGTGTTTGTGGCACCAAAGCATATGCCAAACAGCCAAAAACACATATGTGCTCAATAGAAGGCTTTCGATCATGCCATGCTTCATATGGAGTATTAGACTACAAAGCTTTCGTATGACACCAGTTAAGTACATAAGTGGTGAAGGAGTACGAGCGGAAGTGCGACACGAGAGAGAGTGCGAGAAGAAGAGCACGACGATATGGTGAACTCGCTCTGTTGTAATGTGTAGAGCATCGTGAGTTCTTATTAGGTTTTTACAAAAGAATATGTGTACATACCTGGTGGCCCACCCACTTACCTGCGCGACCACATTGGGCTTTATACCCCAACAACCTCCCACTTAAAGTCCAATGTGGTACTTTAAGTGTGAGAGAAGCTACTATACAGGCTAATATACAAGAGATGTAGAGAAGTGATGTACTACCCTACACCTAACTTCTTGCGAAAATGCGCAAAGCTCTCTGAGGGAAGTCCTTTTGTAAGTGGATCAATAGGATTTTCTGTGGTGTGAACTTTGACAAGCTGAATTTTCTTATCCTCGAGCATTTACCTGATACTTCACATCCACATTGCGAGCCAATTGTATAGCACTCTGACTATCACAATATAACACAGGCATCTCTTCTTTGATTCCCAAATCTGTTACTAGTCGATTAAGCCAAATTGATTCTTTGCATGCCTCTGATGCTGCAACATATTCAGCCTCTGTAGTAGACTGAGTAACACAATCTTGTAATCTAGAACGCCATGATACTGCTCCACCAGCCAATGTTAAGACATACCCTGACATAGACCTTCGGTTGTCTAAGTCACCTGCATAATCTGAGTCTGTAAAACCCTTTACACTTAGCTCCTGACTCCCATAGCATATACGCATACTCTTTGTAGCTTTCAGGTATCTCAATATTCCTTTCACTGCCTCCCAATGTTTCTTGCCTGGGTTTGACATGTATCGACTTACTACTCCCACTGCAAATGCAATGTCTGGGCGAGTAGCAATCATTGCATACATCAAACGACCCACTGCAGACGCATATGGAATCTTATCCATTTCAGCCTATTCTTCTTCAGACACAGGACAATCTTGTTTGCTAAGTTTCACATATGGTGGCAATGGAACACTCAATGCCTTCCCCTTCTCCATATTGAAACGTTGCAAAACCTTTTCAATATACTCTGTTTGAGATAACCAAATCAACTTCTTTGATCTGTCTCTCTCAATCCGCATACCAAGTATATGACTTGCCTCACCCATGACTTTCATGTCAAACGATTTTTCCATCTTTGACTTCAAAGCTGAAATTTCTTCCAAGTGCTTGCCAGCACAATCAACATGTCATCCATATACAAAATAAGGATCAGCCAACTACCATCCTTAACCTTCTTTGTATATAGACAGTGATCGAACTCACTACGTTTGTAGCCTTGAGAAAGCATAAACTTGTGGAATTTATGGTACCATGCCCTCGGTGATTGTTTTAAGCCATAAAGACTCTTTACCAACTGGCATACCAAATCTTCCTTGCCTTTCTCAACAAACCCTTCTGGCTGCTGCATGTAAATTTCCACATCTAAATCACCATGCAAGAATGCTATCTTGACATCCATTTGGTGCAACACCAAATCTAATGTGGCAACCAATGCAAGAAATCATCTCAATGTAGTCATCTTGACCACCAGAGAGAAGACTTCATCAAAGTCAATGCCTTGTTCTTTCTTAAAGCCCTTGGCAACAAGCCTTGCTTTGTACTATCATGAGCGGTGATCTTATACCTGTAAACCCATTTACAAGGTAGAGCCTTTTTGCCCTGTGGTAATTTAACTAGCTTCCATGTCTGGTTTTTATGCAGAGCTGTCATCTCTGACTACATGGCCAATTGCCAATTCCCGGAGTCCTTCATTTGCACTGCTTCCTTGTAGCTATGTCAACATGACATAGTTCATAGATGGAACAAACCGATCAGGAGGACACGTGATACATCCAGATCTATGCAAAATAGGTGGCTCAGGCTCAGCCACAACCTGTGGTTCCAATCTATCCTATCCTTGCTCCTCTTGAGCCCTGACATTTTGTCTTGCACGTGTAGGTCCATCTTCTTGGAAGACAACTCTTCTAATCTCCTCAACCCTCTCTGGATATTTGGATTCATTAAAGTGAACATCATTTCTGCGGATAACCTTTCTGGATTCGGGATCCCAAAGTCTGTACCCCATCTCACCAGAATTACCATAGCCTAGAAAGATGCACTTTCTACTCTTTGGCTAAAGTTTGTTCCTAAATTCCTTTGGAACGTGAGTATATGCCTCACAGCCAAAGACTCTGAGATGCTTGTATGAGGGCATTTTGCCTGACCATACCATCTCTGGCACTAAATCCTTCTGCAAAACCTTGCTAGGAGATCTATTTATAAGATGAACAGCTGTTGATATAGCTTCAGCCCAAAACCCATTTGGTAGCTGTGCATTAGACAACATACTTCTGACCTTCTCTTGTATGGTCCTATTCATCCTCTCAGCAACACCATTTTGAGGAGGATTGTAAGGAGCAGTAAGTTCACGTTTTATACCTTTTGACTCACAAAAGTCCTGAAAGGCCTTTGAAACATACTCTCCACCATTGTCAGTGCGTAAGCATTTAAGCTTCTTGCCACTCTGATTCTTCACAAGTGTCACAAACGTTTTGAAAACACTAAACGCTTCATCCTTGTGCTTGAGAAATTAAACCCATACTTTCCTCGAGTAATCATCTATAAATGTCATAAAGTAAGAAGCTCCCCCTAGAGATAGGTTAGGCATAGGTCCACACAAATCACTATGAACAAGTGCCAACTGTGTATCTCTTCTACTGCTTCTATGCCTATGTGGTTGCTATGTTTGCTTACCATACAGACAATGTTCACAGAATTCAAAATCATTAAATGAAAAGCCAGGAAAATAACCAGAACGAGACAAGATTTCCATTCCTTTCTTGGACATATGTCCTAACCGGCTATGCCACAAAGAAACGTTCGACTGCTCGGTTACATTGATTACATTTTTAGAGACATTTGATACATAAATAATGTAAAGTCCTCCAGACTTTACTCCATGTGCTACTGTCATAGAACCCTTGGATATCTTCCACATGTTCTGTCCAAAAGTGGTGATGTAGCCAGTATCATCAAGTAAACCTGTGCTGATCAAGCTCTTTGTAATTGCGGGAACATGTCTCACATTCTTTAATGTGAAAGAAGAGCCATTCTGAAACTTCAATTGAACATCTCCAACACCTAAGATCTCACATGTCTTCCCATTGCCTAGCCGAACATGATCTTTAGTGGTCACATAAGAGGTAAACCACTCCTTGTTTGGAGACACATGAAGTGATGCCCCTGAGTCTATAATCCAGTCACTCAGTGCATGTCCATCAAATGTTGTAAGAAGAGCTGAGTCCATTGTATTCTTCAAGAAGTAGATGTCTCCTGACACTAGACTGTCATCCTCTGCAACAGTGTTTGTCACATTTATTTCTTGGATCTTCATTGAGGACTTGTTCTTCTCACCATGGTCTTCAGCTTTCTCTTTTCCTTTTTCTGCTTTCCATTCTCTGCAGTCTCTTTTCATGTGACCCTTCTTGTTGCCACAATGGTAGCATTCTATATCACTCTTGCCTTTAGCACTGCGGGACTTGCTACGAGACTGAATTCTCTTTCCACCTTTGTACTTTTCTTTGGTCCTTCCCCTGACAACTAAGGCTGTTCCTTTGCCTTTGTCCATTGTCTTTCTATTGGTTTCTTTAGTAAGCATACTGCCTTCTACACCTGCTATGGTCAAACCATCTGGAGGTGCAGAATTACTCAAAGCTGTGCGAAAAGTGTCCCAACTTTTCGGCAATGTGATCAACAGGAACATAGCTCTAACAGGTTCATCAAACTTGACACCTTGAGCTGACAACTGACTGTAGATGGTGTTGAATTCATTCAGATGATTGGACATAGGTGTCCCTTCTTTCATCTTCAAGTCAACAAGCTTCTTAAGCCAGTATACATGTGAAGATGCACTCTGCTTCTCATAAAGATCACTCAGCTTTGTCCATGCTTCATAAGCCGACATCTTGTCTGCTACATCGCTTTCTGCCAAAGTCAGCATAATGGTAGAAAGTGCCAATTCATCCATTTCGCTCCATTCATCTTCGTCCATATCTTCTGGTTTTATCCCCTTGAGCTTTATAGGTTTTATCTGCTTCTTTTGTACCAACACGTGCCAAATCTGCTTCTTCCACAATGGGAAATTGGTTCCAACCAGCTTCTTGATATTGTAAAGAGCAGTGTCCTGTGATCCAGCCATAGCTACGCTTCACAGTAGTTTACTTTCCTGGGAAAAATTCGGCAGAGTTTCCCCTGTAAACTGACCTCTGAACCAATATCAACATGTCAAATGAACCAAGAAAACTTCAAATTCTGCAGAAATTTTGGCAGAGTCTCCTTTGTAAAATGGCTCTTGTGTACTCAAAAACAGACCAAAAAAAACTCAAAAACCACTGTCTCTCTAACACTGTAAGTTGTGGGTAAACCTGTCGTGCACCTGTACTATCTCTCAATGTCCTGTCACTATCCTGTAAGCATAGACTGCGACAATGCCTCAACGGCAATAAAGCAAAGATGCAATCCCAATTGTCTAACTCACAGTCAATACATCCTAGCTGCCTATCTAAGGGTGCTCGAGGGATCGCTCCAAGACCTGTATCACCAAAAGGATCTCAACATTCGAGAATCCCCCAGCTCAATAAAACCTCACTTCACCCTCAACAAAGGCTACAGTAAATCTGACAATACATAGACTTCCCACAAAGTCATACATCCACAAATTTCCCACTGTATGATATAACCTCTGCGGCGGTTGTTTGCTACGTGACTCACAGCCAGCAAACCCTCAACAGACATACATCATCTCTGACACTACATCCCATGTGGAAGTACCTGCAATGTCAGGATGAAATCTGGAATATCAAGCAGAAAACACAAGCTACCTGATGAACTAGTGGATGTCGCCTACAGTCTGTGTGTAGATGCGCCCGTGTCGTATGTGACACGCCTCCAAGAACTGTGAGCCGTCCTTCGATGTGTAGATAGCCAAAAAATCAGCACTCTGGGAGCTCCAATATCCTCAGCACCTGCAGTCGTAGGCTGAAACCCCAAATTTGCAGAGTCGGATCTGCACTCGTCGAGACCACGTAGTCGAAAATGACCTCAGAACTTTGTCGAAGCCGAACGGTGGCCGAGATGGCTCTCCCATAGGATTTGGGGCCATGTCTTCGCTTGTCGAATCTCACTCCAATCTAAGCTGGTGACTCTAGCTTCCTTTAATGCTGCCCCGAGCCTCGATCTAAGCTCTGATATTAGTTGAAGGAGTACGAGCGGAAGTGCGACGCGAGAGAGAGTGCGAGAAGAAGAGCACGACGATATGGTGAACTCGCTCTGTTGTAATGTGTAGAGCATAGTGAGTTCTTATTAGGTTTTTACAAAAGAATATGTGTACATACTTGGCGGCCCGCCCACTTACCTGGGCGACCACATTGGGATTTATACCCCAACAAGTGGCACACATGATGGCCTCAAGCCAAAAAGAATGCGACAAAGCTTGAATTTTGACCATACATCGTGCCATTTCCGTAAGTGACCTGTTTTTCCTCTCAGCAACACCTTTTTGCTGAGGTGTATAAGGCACTGTACATTGGTGTTTTATCCCACGACTAGCAAAAAATGCATTGAATTCATGAGATATATACTTCCCCCCTCTATCGGAACGGAGGGTGCCCATAGTACATTTCGAGACATTTTCAGCCATAGCCAGAAATTGTTTGAAGCACATAAAAACTTCAGAATTTTCTTTAAGCGGAAATACCCATGCATGCTTGGAGTAATCATCAATGAAAGTCACGAAGTACAAGTAATTGCCCAAGGACAGAGTTTGCATGGGGCCACAAGCATCACTATGCACAAGCTGCAACTTGCATGTGGCCCTAACTGAACCATCCTTTGGAAACTTAGAACGCTGCATTTTTACCCAAAATATAGCCTTCACAAACATGTTTGACAGGTGATTCAAGCGGCGGCAAAGAAGCAACCATATCTGATTTCCGCAAACACAACAAACTGGCAAAATTCAAATGACCAAAACGTGCATGCCAAAGTTTTGCATCTATTATAGCCCTTGAATCTGCAACTGCATTTGCAAAATTTTGTCCACACTTGTCATAAAAAGTGAGCTTATACATCCCACGGCACAAAAGCCCAGATGCAACAATTTCATCACCAAAACTGAGATCATGAACTGTACATCTGTCATCCACAAATTTGACTACAAGTCCAAGTCTAGCAAGTGCGGATGCAGACAAGAGATTCTTCTTGATCCCAGGTACATAAAGTGAATCAACAAGTGTGAAGGAACTGCCATTTGCAGCAGTAAGCAGAATCATAAGAAGTGGTTGCATTGCTATTACCACCCTTTCTTTGAGAACCAATAAAAGCACTGCACGCTGTCTAGTCCTGTTTTTTCTGGAAAGTGACTCTTGCAACAGCAATGTGCATAATGCATCAAACTTGACAACTTCAGGATTTCCTTGGGTCATAAGTCTCCAAGTACTAGCAAAAGTCTGGTAAGCATCTGGTAAGGCATCAAGCACAAGGGAACTATCTGAAATGACTTCACTTGCAGAAATAAGTTGCTCATTGATATCCTTGACACCAGCAAGGAAAGTGTCCATATCATCTTCCTCATGCATAATCTTCTACTCCAGCTCTTTACGCAGCAAAGCAATTTTTGCCTCATTGCGACTTGCATAAAGACCTGCTAGAATATCCCAAGCCTGTTTTGCAGATTTTGCTGAGCGGATGTGAGGAACAATGGTGCGCTTCACAGAAAACGCAATCAATGCATGAGCTTGCGCATCCTTTACATTCCCACGAGCTTGTTCTGCCGTAGGCAAAACAACTCTAATAGCATAAATCCTTGCAGCAAGACCTACAACATCCTCAACATCGCCTACATCCTCAGAACTAGGACATACATCAATGCCCTGCACAATATTCCTAACACCCTTTGACACAAGAATGTGTTGCATCATATAAGCCCACATAGGGTAATTGTCCCCATCCAACCTGTCCGCAACAGCAAACATCTTGAACACATTTGTGTTGTTGTTGTCAGCCATGGTAAATGTTGCACTTGACGTGAAAACTGCCTGAAAATAGGAGAAATGGAGCGGGAACAACACGTGCTATATAGCACAAACCGTAGAAGACTATAAGGCACCAATTATGCAAAAAACGGCACTGACAGAAATTCTACACAAAATGACAAAATTGTCTGTGCAGACCTGCCTGTAGTGGAAATGGAGGCCGAAATGAGTCCGAATCAAAAATCTGAGGAGACTAAGCTTTAGGAGCTGACCGGAAATATTTGTCGACCTGCAAATGCTCGCCAAAGCTCACTAAAATCGGAGAAAGTGAGTAGGCGTGTACTTGAGCTGCTGGCGACTGAGCCCGAGAGGACGCAACCTGCTCTGATACCAATTGTTGGAATTAGGGTTGCAAAGAAACACACACAGCTTGGAGAATATGAAGGAAGCTCAAGGCACACAATAGAGAGTGTGTTACTTAGTGTGCAATGGAAAGATAGATAACCCTAGAGTGGTGGGCGTATATACAATGCTCGGGGGAAAAAACCTCCTAAAGAGGGAAAAAATGCCCCGGCGGTCCTAGTGTGTTCACACACATCACTACCACATGTATATGGTAACAGTCTTATGTAATTTCATGCTATGTATGCATTATGTGGATACAGTTTGAGCTGGCTATAGCTTGCAGTTAGCAGGTTCGCAGGTTTATAGGTGTTTTTTCGATAGGTATACATCCATAGAGCCAGTCCGTCAAGAGTGAGTTGTTTTTCCAGGGTTTAATCAGTGCTATGTATGCCATTTGTGGATTTTTCTACTAAGACAATGAGTGTCTGTTTTTCATGTGTATTTGGTGAGATTTTTTTAAGTTTTTGCTCAGTTTACAGGGGAAACTCTGCAATATTTTTCCCAGGTTTTGCTACTAAGACACTGAGTGTCTGTTTTTCATGTGTATCTGGTGAGATTTTTTGAGTTTTTGCTCAATTTACGGGGGAAACTTTGTCAAATTTTTCCAAGATTCTCGCCATGGTTTATACATATTCTCAGTTTACTCTCTGATAGTTTAGTGCTCGAGCTTACTCCCACTTGCAGTTATCTATAGTTTTTTGGCTTGCAGTTTGCGTTGAGTTTTGACTCATTTTGAAAAGGAAATTTTGTTCGTTTTTCCCCGTCTTCTCACCATAAAAGTTTGCAATGTTATGCCATCTTGTATAGTGGTTGATATATTCCCACTTTGACAGTGATTGAGTGTTCACTCTCACTTTGACAGGTTTTATCAGCTTGGACAAAATTTGGTGTTCTCTTCTCGCAAGAGTGAAGATTAGTGTATGCTTGTGTGGCTACAGATAGACAGTCACACGTTTCAAGGACTTCATTTCTTTGTTTCCAGATGATGTGGTTGTCTCCGTCGTTGACTTTGCAAAGAACTACTCCTTCAAAGAGCAAAATGAGATCCAGTCAATGCATTGGTACACTAAGCAGGTCACTATCTTTGTCCTGATTAATTATTTCCGCATCGCATCAGGTGCAATAAAGAAGACCATGCACTTTTTTGTCTCAGATGATAAACAACATGACACCTTATTTGTGCAGCATGCTTTTCTCTTACATGCTCAATGGTCGAGAGATCAAGGGCTAAGATTTAAAAAACATTGGGTTTGGTCAGATGGCGCAACTTCACAATTTAAAGCAAAGCGACCATTTTACTTTGTTGCTAGATATTGGAGCCTTACTGGCATGCAAATGAATTGGAATTTTTTTGCTCAGGACATGGAAAGGGGGAACATGATGGGGCTGGGGCTGTCATTAAAAGGGCTCTAACTCATGAGCAATTGAAGAAAAATAGCGTGCGGTTGACTTGTGCAGTTGAAGTTGTCTCTTTTTTGAGAATGCATCTCAGTACTGGAGCAACTGCTATGTATGACAAGCAAAAGAGGGAGGTCAGTAGGGTGTTCTGGGAGGTCAAGCTAGGCAATGTTCAGCGATCCCATCAATGGGACTGCAAACCATTGAAGGGCTCAAGAGCAATGCACTGTGTGAATGGGTATTCTGAGAACAACACTTGTGCATTGCGATCAAAACGGTTGTCATGCTTTTGTTTTCCTTGCAAGCTTGGCCATTGGAGAAAGTGTATGAACAGATCACATGTGGAGACGTGGAAATATCACACTTTGGAGCCACTTGCTAATGATTTCTAGTCATACGGAGACTCAGACGATGAGGAGTTCCATGGTGCCACTTATGCAAGTCATTATGAATCCTTAAGCGATGCTCTCACACCTGGAGACAATTTTGGTGTCACTTCTGAAGAGAATAATGAGGAGGCTGTTGACTTCTACATTTTGAAGTGTGTAGTAGCTAAGGGACTAACAACTAACGAGCAAATTGATGCATGGGGCAACAAGATGGAGAATCATACTTATATGGTCACGGGCCATTGGTCTAAATCCCTACAAGAAAACTTGTATGAGCTGTGGGATAACAAGCCAGTAGTTTTCATATATTCCCACTTGATAAGGGCTATAAGTTCCCTATGGAGCCTGTAGTGCTCGATGGCATAGGAGAAGTGTTCAAACTTTCCAAAATGAAAACCATGAGGCAATATACAATAGCATGCCCTTTGAATTGTAAATCAAATCTGATTTTATATCATCTATTGAAAGATTGAACAAGATGGAATTGGTGTAAACGTACAATGGAATTGACATGTTGGTTTTTGGGAATGCTTCACCACTCCCCCCTCCCCCCCCAAACATCACCACTAAAAAGTGTTGCAGTTCCAGAAAAACTCAATAAAAATTTACCATTGTTTAGTGGTGCTAAAGTGGTTTAGCACCACTAAAAAGTGGTTAAGAATGCTTCACCACTCCCCCTAAACATCACCATTAAATGGTGTTGCAGTTCCATTTTTTTTTTTGCAATAACACAATAAAAATTTAACCACGTTTTAGGGGTTTAGCACCACTAAAAAGTGGTTCTGAGACATTCAGAAGTGTAGAGACATGTATAGTGCAGAGACATGTAAAGTGCCAGAACTTTTGTATATTACAAAAAGTATATTACAACAATTATCCAAAAACGTCTACATATCCACCAAGAATGTACAATATATAACGTTTCTTAAATTATAGATGTACAATCTCATTCATCTCCATTTATAACAAAGTGCTCAAAGACTAGACTCGAAAGTTCATCTTTGGGATTGCTGATGGGATTTGCCTTTGTATACTCCTGGGAATTGGGGGTTAGTGCCCATTTGCACAGCCATGGCAACAGTGTGTGTGTGAGGTAATCAGGGTCTTGGTCTTCATCAAGAGGATCAAAGGTGGGTGGACATATACAGTTGTCCCAGACATTGCACATATTTTTACATCTGGAGTCATCTACCAGCAATGTCCGAGAGGAGTCATATTCTGGAAACTTGTTCTAGACATGATAAAGGGGCTTGAAAGACACGGGTTCACCTGCAAGGTCTCTTGGAGCTCCAGCAATCTCTTCAAAATACGACCACTTCTCACATTGCCAGTTTGAGAAGAGATCCCTAAAGTAATAAGTCCTATGTTCCCATATGTCTGGCCAACATGTACTGAGGATTAGCTCAATGTTAGCAGTAGTACAAGTGCTCCAAATCATTGCATTTTCTATTTGCCTCAAATCCCAAACAAATTGCTCAACATCTCTACGGTAGTAGATCCACAACTTCTCGTCCACTCTTTTTAGTTTAACTCTCGTCGGAAGCTGGACGTGGAGGGTGTTTAAGTTGTCCAGTCTTTGGATCACGTTTGCTTACATCTCGTTTCACGAATAGTCCATCGAGATCAAGGATGATGAGCTTTTTGATCTTGCAGAAATTCGAAACAAGATATCCCCATCCAGGGCAGTTTGGCAAAATCTCCTCAATTTCGGGGCAAACTGCTGGTTCCTGGTCTTCCTCTACTTTATCTGGTGTTACATCTGCATCCTGCTCTGCATCCTGCTTAGCTGCTATGTCTTCAACCTTCTCATCTGGTTCTTGAACATCTCCAATCCAACTAAGATCTGCCATAGACAAGTACCATGCCTTAAAAACCTCAATCAGACTGACATATTAACCTTTTCAAAATACACTTAAAAAGTATACCTTCTAGGCTATTGATTTCCATTTCATTAATTTTCTGAAATTCTATGGCAACAGTCCACTTGGCAAGAGATACTGGAGAAAAAATAAGCTCTACTTGAAGATGCTCATGATGATTTCGAAAAGAACAATACGAGTACAATAAATAGACAGTCAATGAACAATATGAGTACAATAAATAGACAATCAATGAGCAATAAAAAACTAGTGAACGAAAAATAAATCCGTCGTTTCATTATCATCAAAATGAGGGTACAAAGACAAAATTACAAAGAGGCTACAAAGCACAAAAGGTTAATAGGGGCTACAAAAGTTTCTTGCGGGACTTTGGTTTGGGAGGTTTAAGGTTGGGTTCTTGGAGGTTAGTCTTTTTCCGAGCAGATGAAGGCTCCTTGGATTTTTTACCTCCTGGAGTAAGCTTTGGAGGCTCGGATGCAACCTTAGCTTTTTTCTTTGGTGTGGCGTGCTCTTCAGTGTTGCTCCTCTTTTTCCTACGCCCCAAAATCTGTGCACAAACATCTAAAATAAGAAGATCCGCGTCCTCATCAGACAAGTTCACTGTTGTATCCTTTTCAATTGGCTTCTCAGATGATTTTTTAGCGTTCTCTACGTCCTTGTTCATTGTAGGTTCTGGCTTCAGAGGCACCTCGGCTGACTCCTTGGATACGTCACCTTGAGCTCCCACTACATCTTCTCTTTTTTCAGCCCTTTTTTCAGCCTTTTGTTGGTCCGGAGTGTCTTCACATGCTTGTTTCTAGGATGCATTCTTATCCCTGCACCCACCACACATGCTATCAATATTAGGCTTGCGTGATGACCCAGCTTGGGAGTGTGCTACATAAAAGACAATGTAATAATACTCAATATTAAGTTATGTGAACATTCAAAGAGAAGAATGTTCCATAGAATATTACCAATTCCGTCAACAGGAGATCCAAAGTTGCCTTCCATTGGATCTTTCTCTGCAATTACATGGAGAAAAGAAACAAAATGGTCAAGAAATGAATCTACAATCAGCTTCATATCATAACGTATAAAAACATCGATTACCTGTACCAACATGCTCATCAATGTTTGCCTCTCCAGGTGCCAGTAGCTTCAAAGCATCTTTTAAAGGTTCCTCACATCCAAGAGATAGACCCTGGTCAGCATACTTACAGGCAGTTACAAAACAAAGTGGGTGATACGGATGTTGACACCGGAGCATGTAGACACCGGTAACAACAGTCTACATGATAGACATCCCACAAGCAACACAATCACCTAACTGCACATAGCTATTGTCAGATCCCAAATGAATTAACAGGCGGCCTGACAGGAAGGATAGGCATTCTTGACTTGAACAAATTAATAATCGTTTCCACAAATCGAAGATGCCCTGTTGCCACTTCTACTTCCCATAACAAAGTGTCATGCTGACCCTGTAAAAAAGTAGCACTGCGTACTTATAAAACAGTATAAGTGTTTGTGCATTACTTTCAAGAGTCTTCATCACTTTATGTGGTACCACTTAAGAGTGTTATATAAACACATTTAAGTGGTCTTTTACTATATAAAATGGTCTCTAACCATTTTTTTCTAATTCGAGTTTAACCACTTTTAAGTAATATCAACTACTACTAGGTGAATCAATCAAGCTTACTTACCTGTAACTGTGCTGGCTCTTCACCTAGGTTATCGAGATTGTGCACTTCAATATCAAGTCCCATGTCTTTGAGAGCCTCCTTTCTGATTTGAATCAAGGTCTCAAGCTTTGCCATTGATTCCTCGTTTGGTACAAGCCCAGCCTTATGCAACTTGAGTTCCTCCATATCCTTGTTCAGTCTCTCTACGATCTTGGCGGCGCCCCACATCAAACCAACCTACTCATCTCTCTTTGTCTTTGATTGATCTAAAGCAATTTTTATTGCTTCGAGACATTGTTGCTTCTCTTTTAACTTTTCAGCAGCATTAGCCTTCATGTTAGAAATAACTAGTACGTCAGTCGTTGACGCAGAAAATGTAGTCGAGGAAACATTTGACATTCCAAATGTTCCCATTGAGCCAAAGGCCTGAGCCAAAGGCCTGCTTCTTCAAAAATTGAGTATGTCTGCCAGTCAAAGCCTGTGCTAGTACTGTCAGTGTAATTAGGCATATTTTTCTGCATTAAATTTCCACTCGCTTCCAAGACATGGACCGTTTGTGGACCTCCATTTCTCCAATTCCTATTTAAAGTTTTCTGTTGGCGTAACATTTTGATAACACCTTCAGCATACACAGCCCATGTAACTAAACCTTCAGAATCTTCAGCGCCCTTGCACTTCTGCCACGTAAATCCATGTGCAAAATGCACGCCTACCTTGTTGTTTGGGGGAGCTCCCTGATATACTTTGTGGTATAGCAGGGGACATTCTTCATACATTTCAGGCCTCAGCCGCTTTAAATGCATCTTCTCCTTTTCGTGGTGCTTGTAAAGACATACCCTAAGCCACTCCTCATTTGAGAAATCATCATCACATAGGAGCTTCAGATCCTGGCCAATCGAGCATAGTCCATATTCGGTATGAAAATCTTCCTTGGTGAAGCAAAATTTTGTTTGAGTGGGTAAGGCCACTCGTGGTACTATCCACCTCCCTGTAAAAACATATATGAATGCATGTTAGTATGTAATGAGCCATAATTAAACTTGTTTTATCAACAATAAGAAGTGGTTTAAATGATTTCTGCACCATTCTCAGTGGTACTGCAAAATTTTTAAGTGGTGGTGTACCACTAAATGGTTCTCAACCACTTAACACTAAAAAGTCTTGCTACACCACTATTTTCTGGTGATACATCACCTTTTGGTGTTTCTTCACCACTTTAAAGTGGTACTCCAGCACATAAAAGTGGGTTGAACCACTGTTCAGTTGTGCTACACCGATGTGAATTGTTGTACACAACTTAAAACTGGTGCTACACTCCTAAAAAGTGGTGCTACACCAATAGAATGTGGTATCTCCTTGTAAAGCTTCATCACTTAAAAGCACTTAACCACCACTTTTAGCAAAGATGCAGAACTAAAGATTATTGCACTTTTGTAAAGCATCACTAAAAAGTGGTTCTACAGCACTGAAAGTGGTTGACCATCATGCACCACCACCTAAACGTGATTTGAGCCACAAAAAGTGGTGACCACCACTTTATTGGTGTTTACCACTTTATACCAAATAACGTTCATGTTAAGAAGCACCACTTTTCAGTGGTTCTACACACTTTTAAGGTACTGAATAACGTTCTAGTTAAGAAGCACCACTTTATAGTTGTGTTCACCACTTTATAGTGGTCTTCACCACTATAAACACCACTTAAATGTGATTTGAACCACAAAAAGTGGTGAACACCACTTTATTGGTGTTTACCACTTTATACCAAATAACGTTCAGGTTAAGAAGCACCACTTTTCAGTGGTTCTACACACTTTTAAGGTACCGAATAACATTCTAGTTAAGAAGCACCACTTTATAGTTGTGTTCACCGCTTTATAGTGATGTTGACCACTTTATAGTGGTCTTCAATAAAGTGGTCAACATCACTATAAAGTGGTCTTCACCACTATAAAGTGGTGCTTCTTAACTAGAACGTTATTCGGTACCTTAAAAGTGTGTAGAACCATTGAAAAGTGGTGCACCATCGTGATGCTTCGCTTAAAAGTGATGCTTCACCACAAAATAGTTAGGGTTTTCCATTGGAAAGTGATGCACCCATTGTATCGCCAGTTTTTACTAGAGCCTTACCTCTTTTTAGTGTTGCCCAACACTTTAAAGTGGTCCAGTATCACTTTTAAGAGATGGTGCACCATATCAGCATAACTATGTAGTGATGCAACCATGGTTTCTGCCCAACTTTAAAGGGTGTTGCACGTGCACCACTTCAACACAGCCTATCAGTGGTGCTGTACCCATAAAAAGTGGGGTTCATCCACTTGATATTTACTAGTGGTGTGCACACTACTTTTTCCTAATAAAGCAACACTTTAATTGAATCCATGGGGGAAATACCTGCATCTAACCTGTTGAACATTTTTCTTCTTAGGTGTACCCTTGGGGGACTCGGAAGTTCTTTTTGTAGCATGCATGTGCAAAAAATTCAGAAATTTTACAAGACATAAAACCAATTTTAGAAATGCATGCATGATGCATCTAACCTGTTTTGATAGGCGACTCCTACGTAGAGCTCTTTCCCTTCCTAGGTGTACCCTTGTCAGAGTCTGAAGGTCCTTTTGTAGCCTGGTTCTTCATCCTGAAAAAATCACAAATACCACATAGATACAACATCAATAGTTAAATGCATTCATGCTTGAACCTGCATGATGCATTCGTATCTGCATTCATGCTTCAAGCTGCATGATGCTTCAAACTGGATGATGCATTTTTATAAAGCATTCACAAGGGTGATCAATTAGATGTGCACAATGCATATACATTCCAGAAATAAATTCTAAACTCACACATGCATCATTAATAGTTACAATCCACGATTATCTTTCCACACATTCTTTTTTTTTTTTTTTGCAATACCCTCCCCAACAGAGGGCAGACCATATCGCCAGGGGTTGAACCTGGATCCTTACGCACCCACCCATTCACTTTAACCACTAGGCCAAGCCCCCTTTGGTTATCTTTCCACACATTCACAGACAAGCATACAACACTTCTACATCTGCATGAAGCATGTTAAAACATGGATTAGTGCTACCTAGGAAAACCAGCCACATTCAAATTCAACCAATATTCGAGATAAAATGCTTCAAGCTACATGATGCCACATACATGTTGCTTCTGCAGGGGATTTTTACTGAAGTTGATGACCAACCCAACAAAAAGTACTCCTCCTAAAGTTTGTCCCTTGATTTGAGTCAATCTTTATTGGACATCCATATCTACATATGATGTTCTTATACAAGAATATTGTTGTTGCTTTGGCAGTTTTATCTGATAAGGCGTTGGCTTCAATCCATTTGTTTGCGTAACATGTGTCCATGATGATGTACTTATTTTCCCTTAGAGTGATCTTCTTAAATGGCCCCATAAAATCCAAACCCCATTTCATGAATATTCCCAATGGATGCACAAGAGTCAATAGTGTCATATCTTCTATAATTGTTGGCCTTCCCATTCTCTGACAAATATCACAAGTTTTACAGAAATCTTTGACATCTCTCATCATACTCTACCATCAAAATCCTACATGGAGGATCTTTTTATCTGTAATATCAATTGAAAAGTATCCTCCTGCATCTATATTGTGAGCTTTAGAGATATTTCATTCTTTCATTGGCACACATGTGCAAAGAACACCATCAATGCCTAGTCTGTAAAGTGCCCCAACAATGATGGTAAATTTAAACTTCTTATTATCAGTGCCTTCTTCTTATTTTGGGACCAACCATCTAGAAAACTTTCCAATTCAAGGAAATCAATCTTCTCATTCTGGCCGGGTTCCTCTTCAGTTGTATTTTAAAAGAACTCAACATCTAATGGCTTATCTCTTAGCGATGTTTTTGAACAACCCTCTATGATTCTAGAAAGGAAGCATGCACTGCAATTTGTTTTCCTTGGCTTGTGGACAATCTTGAATTAGAATTCCATTAAAAAAATCAGACATCTTATTATCTTCCTTATATAATGACCTTGTTGATAAAACACAATAGAGCTTGATGGTCTTCATAAAAATGAAATAATTTTCCAAGTTGATATTGTCTGAACTTCATAGTACTGATTACCATTTCTAGTGCTTCTCTCTCAGTGATAAAGTATCCTTGTTCAATTGAACTAAACCTGCGATAGGCAAAGTAGGTTGGGTAGTTTATTTTCCCATCAGGCTAGGTCACTTTAGCTCCTATCGCCATTCTAGAAGCATCAACATGCACATGGAAAAAAATCACATCCCAGTTCGGTTGGCGACGAAGGACTAGCTTCCTACTACTGATCACATCCTTTAAGCATTGGAAACTTTTCTCACACAGATATTTTTTGATTTCGATCATTCTAGGATTTTCCTTAGAACCAAGATTCCACTCCTTTACCTCTTGATCATTTGGAAGCAACGAATTTGACCCTCCTCCTTTTTGTTTAGCCATAGATTTAGCTTCCTTCTCAATTTGGATATCAACAACATAATCATTGAGAGGATTTCTTGATTTGAAAAGGCCATTCTGAATCTTTGGTTCTTCAATTGCTAGATTTTTTTCATTAGTATTTGTTGAGTTGGTCCCCCCTTCTGGTCTGCAATTGAACTTGTCTAGTGCTGGTTGTTATGGTGGTCGCCCATCTATCTGAACTGGTATTTCTCTAGAGTTCAGCTCAGTGAATATCTCTAGATATTGTTGTCTTTGTCTCTTAGTCTGTTCAATTATCAACTTTTGCATTTCTTATAGACCTTGACATGTATCGCATTGTGTTCATTGCTAGAGATGCTATCAAAACTAGAAAACTTTTCCTCCTGACTATCTTCAGTTCCCTTTTGTTGGTTTCCCTTGTGTGTCGTTGATGAACCTGTGACAATCCTTCTGACTGACCCTCCATCAGTTTAGTTTCTCTAGCTTCAATCAAGTTTGCTCTGACTTGCTGTACCTGATTGGCTAGACTTTGCACTGCAGCGATCATGGACTCACTTAATCTCCTTACCGTTAGCCTTCCAAACTACTCTCTACTGCTCCCCCTTGATTTCCCTCATTTTTGTCCGGAATCTCCTCAATGATGACACCCTTTCTTCTGGTGACTACCATGACTAGTTGTGGGATGTTTGTTGAATCTCACTCCTATTTTATTGCAGATTTAGCGAGAACTACGATTAAATTGTCAATCCATGGGACGAAGCTAACTTGACTAGTGCATAGAGGCTACAAGAGGTTGTCAATCTCTCAGAAAACAACAAAAAACTCGCATCTAACACAAGCTACACTCAAGTGATTGAAATCACCAAAAGCCAATCGCTCATCGGCAAACAAATCACATCCGTTACAACATCAAATGGCATCCAAACGTAATGAAACTTCTAGGACAAGTTTATAAGACCTAAGCACACATGCTTATGGTCTCAAATCCCACTTTAGGTCAAGTGCAAAAAATGCAATCTTTAACAGCAGTGGATTTTTGACCTAGGCGTTTACGACCCATAATGCATCTAAATGCTTAGCAATGATGCCCCAATACCCCGCCTATACTTAGTTTTTGATTTTGAAGTGTAAACTCCTACTTATGATGAAATTAGGCCACAGGTTGGCGATGCCAAAAGCTAAGAAATATCATGATATGCTTACGTCAATGCGTAGAGCTCTTACCTGCGGTTGCAATGCAACAGACGTGACTGCAATGTGACAACCGGAGAGGGAGTAGGAAGCGGGAGAAGGAGAGAAGTGAGCGCCGTTAGCTCACGCTGTGTATTTCATTATCCAAAACATAAAAATAACTTACAAAAATTGGATTTTATACCTTAGCCAAGGTTTTTGGTGGTCAAAACTAATAATATAGGAGCTCTAACTAAAGATGGGTAAAGATAGGTTGATACAATCTAGAAGCTTGTAGCTCCGACTCATCAATTACAAGGTTTATCCAAGAAATAGGAGTTACAATATTCTCAATTTATCAAATAATAAGTTTTTTTACAATGAGAGCTCCAAAAAATGATATCCAATTTAGCTTGTTGCTAACATCCCCCCTCCTCGCCTGTGTTGTCCCTTGACACAACTTTATGGGCTGAAATAGTCTTCAGCCTTTTCATATCTGATCTTTCTCTCTTTGTCTGGCACTTGCAAAAATTGCATAGTGACTCTGTTTTTAAGCTCGACTATGGAGTAGCCGACGAATCTTGAAGTCAGGTTGCTGATCACTAGCCCAGAAGTCTTCCATCTCCAAGTGAAAAACCCTGTGTAGAATGCTTCCTCAAATGCCAACATATTATGAGAAGGTAAGAACATGCAACGGGCGTAGAAGCCATAGAGGTCTTCTTCAAAAGGTTGGCCACTGCGATCATAGCATAAACCCTTATTGCCCTTGAGAAAAGACATCCACGGGGCTCCTGCTTGCTCTGGCTCGTGAAAAACTTCAATGCATGTGAGCAACATTCGGAAAATTTTGTAAAGCATAGCATATGAAAGATCAGGTAGACTTTTGAAGAATGACATGGCACCTGGTAAGGTTTTCACCATGTATTCTTCTATCGGCGATCCCTTTTTTGAAGCTGGAAATCTTGGATAATTCAGCTATGTTGGCCGCTTCTTTGTTATTGCCTCATGTGCTTGCCATGTCCTTACTCTTGGTACAAGACAAAAATTTGGATCCTTTTGAAGTGCTGCAGGTGCTCTTATGAACAGAGTCAGGTATTTTGGATTCTTGTTCAGCCAGCTCTTCCTCCACTTAGGGTGGTCTTCATTCGCGCCTTCTATTTGCATGTCTTTATAAAGCCTTTCCTTGACTTGGAGAAACTCTACCTTTATCAAGGGATATAGCCAGGATTGCTGATGCCATTGTGCATTGATTTGATTGGGAGTGAGTTGAGTAATATTGACAAAGTGAAGAACTCTCAACTCCCAATCCATCGCTTCTTTCTACTGCTCATCTGTCTCTTGTCTAATCTTTTCTTTAAGTGCATCTTTCTCAGCTTTTGACAACTGGACCATTGGCACTTTATCAGCTTCTGTTAACGATACTTGGAAATCTTCTTCGTCACCTAGCCCTTCTGCTGGATGTGTTTCCATCTCAGTGAAAGAGACTGAGGGAATATCAAGTGTGGCTGCTTTGATGTACCTGCTTCTTCCTGCATCTCTTTTCGTCCGTCTCTTAGCAGCTGGTTGACTCTCTTCAGCTCGGCTATTTCTTTGAGCAGCTCTTCTTCTCGTTGTACCCGCATTAATACCAAGTCTCCACATTGTGACTGCTCTAGCCTTAGCTCTAGCTCGAGATCTTTGTTCTTTTTTTCCAGTGCTTTGTATACTTCTTTTGTTCCTTTGATTGAGGCAACTGCGGGATTTTCTCGTATTTGTTGGAAAAAGGTTGCTTGATCATTGATCCTCTGCTCTGAATATTGCAATGAGGCATTTTCTACATCTTGTTGTACTTGAATATTTTGCACTGACAAAGTTGTAGTTAAAAGTTTGTTAATAACCTCTTTCAGCTGTTCGCCTTTGGTTTTGCAAGCATCTGTCAACTTCATGAGAAGTTCACCTAATTCTTCCATTTCCTTTTGCTGTTTGTGTCTTGCTAGCTGGTGTTGTTTAGCTTCATCTTTCAATCCCTGGACTTGTTTTTGCAGATCAGTGATGACATTCAATCTATTTTCTAACTCTCCTTGGAGAGCATCAATCATCATCTCCAATTCTTTAGCCTTTGTTCTGCGGCTAAGCGGTGCTGATCGGAGTTTTTCTGTCATATCCTGCATCTGCTTTGCATATTCATTGACTTGCAAAATTAACGCATCATTTGTCTGCCAGTATTCATTTCTTGTGAGCTGCCTAGACATTTCGACAGTCTCTTATGCATCTCTTGGTGGGGTCGTGGCGGCTAGTTGTGAGAGTGACCGGGTTTGTTCTTGCCCTTGAGGCTGTGCTTGGCCCTCTTTTGCTTTGTCATCTTGAGGCTTCGTGGATGCCTCGGCCATTTCTTGCTGGGTGGAGGTAGACGGGGTTTCCTCTATTTCTTGTTTCTTTGTTTCCTCAAACCTTGTCAACTCCTCTAGTTCTGGACTTGCTTCTCTTTGTGGTTCTAGTTCTTTTGCTTTGGCTTGCTCTAAGTAGTTGTTGCCTGTTGTGCAGATTCTGCTGCTTCTTTCTTTTCAGACTCTTTTTTTTTAGTGGGCTCAGCTTGTGTGTTTATATCCGCTAGTGATTGTGGAGGGCTTGCCATGGTGTGGTCGTGATGTTCAGTAGCAGGTGAAGATGGTCGGGGAGACATATCACCTTGTTCATGTTGGGTCTCTCCTTGTGCGGTTGCTTCTTCTGCTTGTTTTTCTTGTTCGATCGCATCTGCTCTAGCTTTTCTTTCTACTTCTTGAGCTTCTTTCAGCTTCAATTCCTCTGTCTCTTGATACATTCTTTCCAATAGGTCCTTTGGATCTTCTGCTTCTCTTCGTGCAGGGTGCTTTGTTCTTGGTCCTTTTACTTCTATAGGTACCCACTTTGCAGGGTCCTTGCCTTGAGCTTGGCGGCTTCGTTCATAAGAGTGCTTCTCTCTCTCTCTCTCTCTCTCTCTCTCTCTCTCTCTCTCTCTCTCTCTCTCTCTCTCTCTCTCAAATATTGCCTGCTTCTGCTGAGGCTCCTCTTGATGTGCTGCTACCGCTTTTCTTTTCATTTCTTCAATGCGTGCTCTTCTTTCCTTGTTGTCAGAAATTTTGCTGGCTGCTATGCCGTTCTGGAGAGCTCTCGGTAGATTCTTCGTCAGATTTGTAGGTTCTTTTGGTGGACCTTGTGTCTTGATGGGATGGTTGTGCAGACACGATCCATGTGTTATGATTTGGGGCAAGTGGCAAATTGTTTGCCATGCCAATAGCATGGTAGGAAATTCTTGTGAGTACTTTCAGGTGCTCCCAGATATGTTATCTTACCCTCTTTCTTTGTCCCCTTCAATGTGGACAACACGTACTGCGCGTGGTCGATGGGTTGCCTGGTTGTCGGCTTTAACACTTGTGTAAAATTGGTCACAACTGCATGATTGGGTGTTGTGTATCTTGGCAGTCTCTTCGCGAGAAAGTGGAAGTGTTGATGATATAATCTTGCAGGTTCTTCCACCTGTTTCTGGATGAGATCAGCAAATGTTGCAGTAGCAGTCTCTTTGGTGAAAATGTTTGCCATTTTTCTGTCTCTTGCCCTCATGGTCATTCCTTCTGTCAGCAATTTGAGAGCTTCAGCCACTATCTCTTTTGTAATGACCACTTCTACCTTGTTCCCTTGTTGGTCAGAGATCTGGGCTTTCCCATCTTCGTTGATTGTGGACAGGAGCTCATAAGATTTTTGAAAATCTACCCCACATGGCTCTTAGTCGTAGAACTCTCTAAGCCCTAGCCTTCTGTTATCTTCTTTTGTCTTGGGTTTTGCTGTGACATCATAGACCTCTTTTGGTAGAAGTTGCAGTTCTACATGATGTCCTTCTTCTCTTTTGAATCTACCTGTGAAGACCGTTGTGTTATTCTCCTCAAGCTGTTCTTTCGATAGATAGGTCGCTTTGGCCGTCTTTACTGAACTAAGGTCCAGTTGGTATGGTGGTAGCTCTTGCAGCTTCTCCTTTTGAGAGACCCTCTTCTTGGCCTTCTCTGTAGCTTGCATGGCTCCTGCTAAGTAAATATAGTGTCAAAGTTAGAAATTTTGACAGATTCCACCCTGAAATGTCCTTCAGCCTGAATTGTTGACAAATTTAGTCCAATTTGCTTCAAATCAAATTTTGAACATGCATAGATGCATAAAAACATGTAAAGATCAAATTCTTGAAGTCCAAACAAAAAATTGCAACAAATGAAAATAATCGCGATTATTTAGCTGAGTAATTTTTTTAACTTTTTGCAAATTTGACATTATAGGCTTGAAGTATATACCAAATAGATACTCTGAGTGAAGTGCGGGCTCATTTGAGTGCACAGGATGAAAATGGGGCCAGATTTAGGCTTTATGTCTCTGAAACAATAGATGTAAAGGAATTTTGAGATTTTGAACTCCAAAATTGTTCAAACTTGGTTAGTGGGCCTAGGACATCATGTACTTTGGTCCTATGATGGAAAAGTTGCAAATTTCCCCCATCTTGGCCAAAAAGTAAATAATCGTGATTATTAACTTTTTCATCAAAATGAACATTTTTTTGTGCAACTTGGTTCTAGGCATTGTATAGACCCTGTGTATGTGATATGAGGTGATTTGGATCAAAAAATGTGACTCATTACTCAGAATTTGGTTTGCAAGGATTTCTTTGCGTTTTTTTGGCAATTTTCTAAGTTATAATTGGTCATTTTGGCTCATACTTGAAATGTGGCATACAATAGGTGTGTACAAGTGATAGGTGAGGTGATGATACCAATTTCAAGACAAAATATTGCAAAAGTAAATAATTGTGATTATTTGTAGTAGTCAACTTTTTCTTGAAAAACTTGAGAATTTTGACCTAAACACATTTTATACAACTAAAACAAGTCCTAAGCTGAATTTGGTAAAATTTGGTCTTGCCAGCATCACTTCGTGCTTTGTCGACTCTAAAATCAATGATTTTTGTGACTACATGGCCTGTAGAGTTGGTTAGTCACTTTTGAGGCTATGGACTTGTCCGCTACATAGTCCTGAACCAACTCATCCAATTTTGGCCCATTTGGAGTCAGTTTGACCTTGTATATCAAATTTGACGCTCTGTAGCCTTAGAGCCGTTTTCTGCTTTTCGAGGGCTTGGCTTGATTGATTTTATGAAATCAATCATATACATTGTGTATAGACCTCGTATGTAAGCTGTCTGTGGAGTCAGAATCCAATTCTGGCATCTGCCAAAAACCTAGCTTTTCTACTTGGGACCCTCTCGACTCTTTCGGAATGGTCAATTGTTGATATAAAAGTGTTCTATTATGTTGGGGCATGCTACAGTTCAAGTCTCATACGATTTGGTTGAGCTGGCAGGCCGCTATGGTCGATTTTTGGTCGTAGGTCTTCGTGCTTTGCTCGGATTCTAGGGTTCTTTCCAGGGGTTTAGACTAGCTCCCGGCCGTACAGAATGGATCATTGATAAGTATAGAACTTACCCCTCATGTCTCGTGTGAGACGACGCTGAAAACATGCAACTGTGGACTCCAGAAAATGCACGCGAAGAAGGTCGAAAAGCTCTCTCTCCAAAGGCAGCAAGTGGAAATGAGGTGATTTTAGCTTACCTTGGGTATCTATACTCGGACTTTCTGAACCATTCTTCCCCAAATTCCTCTGTTAGTCCTACTAGGCTGTGAATTCTATGTTAGACTCAAAAATTTCCCCAATCGGATTCCTGTAGCTCATTCTGCAAGAATTCTGTAAACGTAGGTCTTACTGCCTAATTTATGCTTCCCGCTTCTATCTGCCAATTTGAATGACAATTTTTGTGCCTGTCCGCCTTATCTTTTTTATCATCAGCGTATCTTCAGTTTTTCCATCTGAGCTCCTTTGCTATTTATTATTAATTTTTGATCTGTTTATTGAAAAAATCAAGAAAAATAACAAAATGCACTAAAAAAGTAAAGTGAAATTCCAATAATTAAGAAAATCCCTTAAAAAACACAGCTTTATTGTTTTTTGTTGGATTTCTCCATTTTTAAGTCTCAATATAAAAAAAAATGATAAAAAAATAACCAAAAAAGACTATTTTTTGATGATTTTCTGATAATATATACACTATTTACACTCATCGGGGAGATATTATCAGTTAAATTTCCCTATTGATGATTTATAAGGGCATTATTAGGTAATTTTGCAAAAAGATCACACGTTAACATCAAACTTTTTCCTCCCTCTTCAAACATTTCCCTTAACTACTTATTGCCCTTCCACCCCTCCTAGATGGCGTACTCCCGGATGATTGTGTGCATGGGTTGAATAATCGTGTCTATGCATAGCCATGGTTGGCTCTACCATGCTTTGAAGACCAATGTAGTTCGAACCGTCATGCTGTGCAAGAGTTGGGCTTGAGTAATTAACTCAAGGGTTTTTGATGTCGAGGCTTTCTGATGTTGTCTTCCAAAGAGAAAATCTTGTAGCTTGTGTGCTCTATACTTTATTGTACCATCAGGATGCTTTAGCATGTTGATTGCCTGAGCTGTTGGTATCAGTTTTGACTTTTGTCGAGCTTTTATCTGCCATTGATATCTTGGTTCGTCTTGGTTAGAATGGTGTGGTTGAGTTTTCTGAGACTTAACTCTCCATTGCTTGATCAATTTTACAGTTTGTGGAGAAGATAAGTGTTCCTTTTTCTTCCAAACCCATTTCATGCTAGGTTCCTTGCTTGCTGATGCTTGTCTCTGTGTTTTGAACCTTGGAACCGTCCTGGGTATTGTCGATGATGTTTTGGGCACCCAGATTTGAATCGGCTTGTCCTTAAGCTGTGCTTTTGGTACCCAAATTTACCTGGCTCTGTAAGGTCTCTGACCCGATCACAAGAGCACCCTTGTACCACGAAATGAATACAATGGAATAAGTTACTATTTTTAGCAGTTTTCCAGATTCTGTCAGTGCCATGATGTTTAGCATGTTATAGAGCTTCAAAATGTGAATTAAAATAATTTTTGTGAAAAATTTCTAAAAATAGTAAGTTTTTGGTCACCCGACCCGTCTAGTCTCGACCGTCTCGAAAATCTGCACCCGTACCCCGAATTTAAAAAAAATGCATTTTCGGACCCCGGGGGGGCTGCTAAATATGGCAGGTACTCAGGCCGTACGTCTTAGTTAGAGCTTAGTATAGCAATTTACGGCATCAAAATCCGACTCGTATGGCCCATTTTAGCCTAAAACCAATTTTTCACAAAATGGTCCGGGAGGCACCGGGGGCCCGAGGTTGTGTGGGAACAGGTCCCAGCCCACTCCAGACCTGCTTTAAAGCCCTCTTGCTTTGTGGGAGTCTTGGGGAACCTGCCAAGCCTGCAACTCAGTGTGAGAGTCAGTTTACTGAACCAACTGGACACTTGGTGGGTAGGCAACTGGACTTGCCATGCAAGGACTGAGTGCTCATCCAAATGCAATTAGCAACACAAATCGATTTCCAGCCTACAGGATCCTATTTAAAGGCCCACACACACACACACAGACATATATGCTCACACACACACATTGCATACTCACACACCTACACACTGGGAAGGTGCTGCCGGCACACACACAGCTTTTTGAAGGAGAAGCAAGGAGGGAGGTCCTACCGAAATTCCCATCTCGAGGATTCATTGCATCAGAAATTTAAGAGGATTCTCAGCCCCTAATCATGGTAAGAAACCTCGGCATTGAATGCATAATACATTTAAGTATAAAGTAGGAAAGAAATGATTGATGGGTATGCTGTTTGCAAGAGGAAAGAATGTTTGCTAGGGAAAATTTAGCTCGACATGTTCATTTTATTTCCAATGTTGAATCAGTCCTAACCCCCCTACTGATCACAGGGGGCAGAGTTCCTCGTTAGGGCTCTTGAATCCATGACTTGCTTTCTATGCGGTGGATACCTATGACTTGCTTTCTATGCGGTGGGAACCCACGTCTTGCTTTCTATGCGGTGGGAGTGTCCACGACGTGCTTTCTATGCGGTGGACATACCTAGTTGTATGGGCAGCTAGGCGACAACGGGAGGAGTGAACTCTCGCTGGAGAGGGGATGTTGTACCTCCAGAACATTGGAACTTTTATGAATAAGTTTGAGTAGAATTTTTACTAGAATTCTGTCTTGGTGTTGTTTGCAATACTGGTTGAAGGGCTGTTTTAACGAACCATGTGATTCGGGATTAAACAAGGAATATCTATGTTGAACAACCTTTGTGGTAGTAATTAGGTCACACGAGGAAGTGTGAGTGTGGGGGTGGAAAGTGGGGGCTTGGCTCAGGTTGCCAATGCCTACGAGATGGGTGGTCCCGATTGGTCGGGAACTCTCTGTCCCCATAGTGCTTACTCGATATTGGTATTACTCATTGCCCCTAGAGCGGCGAATCCTCGAGAGTACGTGCTTCTGAAACATGGGGAAAAAGGCACTCGGGGTTTCTCTCCTCTTGGAAGGTGGGTCTTAGGATCGCTAGATAGTTAAGTACGATTCCCCTGCGAGGTGGAGCTAGATCTCGTTGCTAGTAGGCTCGAACTATTTACCATCAGATCCGTTGTTTGATACTACGGGGTGGGGACCTCACAGGCTCCTTGCATGCTACTTGTAGCATTTACTTGTCGATAGGATGGAGAAGATTGATTGCTTTGTGGTTTTCTCTACTGGTAACTTCCTTTCCATTCCTCCTTGCTTGGTGCAATTGGAACAATGAGTTGTCCATCTTTAGGTGATAGCTTGAGCTGATTGGTATCCCAATCTGGTATTGCCTTGTATGTCCATATCCAGGGGATTCCAAGAATCATTGTCTCATTCATGTGTTCATTTGGTAAGCATACAAACTGATGAGGACATGAACATCCATGTACTATCACATTCAAGTTGACTACTCATCACAATGTTGGTGTTGGGTTCTTGTTGCATCCTTTAATAGTCGCTATTCCTGCTGACAAAAACTGACTTGTTGTTTTCTTGTATGTGGAATAACTAACTGCATTTACTCTAGCTCCTGTAGTTGCCAATGCATTTGTGCTATGATTGTTGAGTTGTACTTTGATACGAACGTCCATTCCATCTAACCATTCATCATCTATTGAAACTACATCTTTTTGCAATTCTCATTGTTGATCATCTATTTCCAGAGTGTTACATGGGAATAGGTGTTTGTTGATTCTTGAGAGCAGCTTTCCTTTTGAGTACCTGAAGCCGACCTTCTTCTTGGGCTTCATCAATAACCTGCTGTCGTTTTATCTTTCTTTGCTTAGCTGCATGAATTCTTTCTAGAAATTCATTGGTTAGTGGCAAATTGTACTTCTTTAAACGACATCCACTAATCCAATTAGCCATTGGTTCACCATCTAGGGTGGATAACTCAACTGCTCCACTTGGAGATACATCTTCAATGATAAACGGTCCGTTTTCCTTTTTCTTAAACTTGGGAATGTGTTGCTTAAGGGAATAGACTAAAACTAAATCCCCTTTTTTGAAGATTTTTGTAATTAGATGGGAATCAAAAAAGTGTGTTTGTTTCTACTTTTGTGCATAGATGTGAGCTACAGCAGTTAGCCTTTGCTCATCTAGCTTCTCTAAATCTTCAAGTCTCTTTGACAATTCATGTCCAGTCCACTCAAGATCCTTAGTAACCCTTAGTGTCAGCAAGCCACTTTAGTGAATACCGAGCTAAGAATTTTATTCGTATGCTCAGCTTGTCTGTTTTCTTGGGGGTGATAGGGAGCTGATTTGTTATGAATGACCATAAATTCATTAAGCAGATACTTGATTACCTCAGTGAGAAAATGAGTTTCCCTATCACTGACAATTTCTATCAGAAGTCCATATCTTGTGAACACATACTTATATAAGAATGCGGTGGTGGTTTTGGCATCATTCTTTTGAGTTGCTTTAGGCTTCGTCCACTTGGTCAAACGGTCCATAGCTACAATGATATATTGAGCTTGGATTCTATAAGCAGGCGGCTGTATTGGCCCAACAAAGTCTATACCCCATTTTGCAAAAGCTCTAGTCCCCATCATTGGTCTTAAGGGCATGCTATCTACACGTGTTGGATTTTTGCTCGTTGACAAGCATCACACCTTTGAACATATTCTTTGGTATCTGCAAAAAGTGTTGGCCACAATATGCCTGCCATTAAGATTTCTCTCGTAGTGGTCTCACTAGAAAAGTGATCTCCAACTAATCTAGCATGTGCTTGTTCTATAATTGGAATATCCTTGTCTTCATTTGCACAAAGACGCAGATGTTGGTCCTTACCTCTCCGATACAATTGGTTTCCTATAAGAGAATAGTCTCTTACTTCAGTTTCAATTTCTCTTTGATGGTGTTTACTCATATCCTTATGAAATGTTCGGCTTGATAAGTAAGTAACTAGATAGTTACTCCACTTAGGAACATGTGACATTTGGAACAATGTGACATGAGGTATGGGTGTTTGTTTTTGATATCGAGGACAATCCTTTACAAAATAATGAACATCACTTCTCATAGTTTGCCAAAATACTCCAAGTCTCAAGATTTGTTGCATAGTTTGGTCTTCTGCAAAGTGAACTCATACTATGGTAATATGTGCTTGACTTAGGTATTGGGTTTTCTCCTCAGGATTGATGCATAAGAGCGATATTCCCTCCCGATTTCTTTTGTATAGTCTCCAAGCTAGTAATTAATACATAGCCAATTGCTCAAATTAATCCAATTGTAATAGGAAGTGGTATTTGTGAATCCACTTGAGGTATGGTAATCAATGATACCATATTTTCTGACCATCGAGGTATCATTTCCACGGAGAACAGATAGACATATGGTAGATCATCATCTACTCCTTTAGGTGGTTTGCCTGAAACAATCCTAGATAAATGATCTGCTCTTTGGTGAGTAGTGCCTTTTTTCACAACTACAGTGAAATCAAATTCCAAAAGAATGATGATCCATCTCACTATTCTTCTTGTGTTGCATGGCTTGTTGACCAAGTATAATAAGGCTTGGTGGTCCATAAAGAACACAAATTTGTTTGCTAATAGGTAATGTCTATACTTTTTTACAGCATAGATCATTCCCAATCCTTCCCTTTCGGTGGTGGTATAATTCTTTTCTACCATATTCAATTGTCGGCTAGCATAAGAAATAGGAAAATCAATTTTCTCGTCTCCTGATTGAGCTAGTATACACCCGATGGAAAAATTGAAAGCATCTACATGTATGTGAAATATCTTATTCCAATCTGGTGCTTTCAATATTGGAGCTGAAGTGAGAGCTTGCTTAAGCTTCATGAAGGATTCTTCACACTCATCAGTCCATTGAAAGTGTGTAATCAAGCTATACATGGGTTTTGCAATTATAGCGTACATGTAAATGAACCATCTGTAATATCCACAACGTCTCATGAAGGCTTGAACCCCTTTGGCTGTTGTTGGTCTACGGAAATAAAAAATAACATGAATTTTATCCATATCAGTAGCTATGCCATTTTTAGACACTATATGTCCAAGAATTTTTCCTTGTCTACCCATGAATGTACACTTCTCAGGATTTAAGAAAATCCTATAAAGTCTACATTTTTTGAATACCTTTTTGAGGTGTTCAAGATGATTAGCCCAGATTGATGAATGTACGCATAGATCATCCATATATACTTCCAAGAAATTCCTAATGTATTATTTAAAAGCATGGCTCATCAACCCTTAAAAGGTGACAGGAGCATTAGTTAACCCAAAAGGCATGACCCAATAGGCAAAAATACCCCATTCCGTTGCAAGAGCAGTTTTATGTTGATCTTTTGGGTCAACCAAAAGTTGATTGTATCCTGAAAATCCATCTAAAAACCTGTAAGCTTTATTATCGGCAACTTGTTCTATAACATGCTCAATGATTGAAAGAGGAAAGTTGTCTCTAATAGTAGCTACATTCACTTTCTTGAGGTTGACACACACTCGTAATTTTCCATTTTTCTTGGGTACTACTACAATTGGAGACACCCAATCTGTGTGTTCAATTTCATAAATTAATTCAGCCTCCCTTAGCTTTTCAATCTCGTCTTTGATCTTCCTCGTAGATGTTTCATTGTATGTGTATGGTCTTTGTCTACTTGGTTTCATATCATCTCTCATGGGTATAGTATGTTGATAGATTTCTGGATCAACAACCATGAGATCCTTATAAGACCAAGCAAAGATATCTTGGTATTCTTTTAGTAAGCTTAACAAAAGCTCTTCTTCTTTTTCTGTTAGGTCATTTGCAATGTAGGAAGGCCTAGGCTCTTCTCCTTGTTCGGCCAAGTCTATCTTTTTTGCGTTTCCAGGCCCTCCGTAGGACTCACCCAGTTTTCCTAGTTCTCTAACAAGTTGTTTGACTATGATTCTTTGATCTTGGAGAGTATAAAATGGGATGGAACACTCATTACATCTTTACCCTCTTCTTCAGTGGTTTCCATTTTGGTAGTATATATCTTCTTTATAGCTTTTTTCCGCTCAACTCGTGTCATGGTTGAGCCCTTGTCCTGTTTTTTTGGATTTTCTTGAGTTTCCTTTCTTGTTTTTCTCAATGTTTTTGTCACTTCATGTTCTTCATTTAAAGGATATCTACCACTAGTGATTTGGTCCTTGACACAATCATGTGTATCTATCTGCATCAGGAACTGTGTTCTACTAGAGATTGATGGCATAGGTCTAGCTTTCAAATTTCTAGTGTCTCTTTTTCATCTATACCATTTCTATCTTCTTGGTTTTTGGTTAGGAAAGTCAAAAAAAATTTCCTCCCCTCCTTTCATGAGTAGCTTAGCTCTCACATGTTCTTTTTCCGACCCCGAATCATCTGAGGTAGTTGAATGTTCTTCTAACTCATCTGTTGCATCATAGTAGAGGTCTGAAAAGACTTGTTGAGCTTTCATCAAGTCATTGGGCTCCTGAATTTTGTCTTCAATGTGGAGGGTTGAGATCATTTGTATGGGAATTATGTCATAGCCATCCTCATTGCAAGATTGAGTAGGCATAGACGTATTCACACATACGTCCATTGTCGCTAAAATTTGAATCCACTCAAATGGCTCAAACAGATGCTCGGGAAAGGGTTCAGGTACATAGGCTTCGTCTATGTAATCCCTTTCTAAGATACATTTTTCTTGTTTTAAGCTCCCGTTTTTGAACCTCCACACATCCAAATAGGAGTGTCTTTGTTCAACCAAGATGGAAGCTTAGTTTTAGCCGAAGAGACTGAATCAAACTCTTGTATGGGTGTTTTCATGATATCTCTTTAAGTGTGATCTTTTAGATTAACCCTTGTTATTGATCCCACTTGCTTCAAGTACAGAGATTTGTTTCCCCAATCTTGGATGAGTTGTACTTGTCGCATGAAAGGTCTTCCCAATATGATTTCGTAATTGAGTTTCTTTCTAAAGTCTACTATGGCAAAAGTGTTCTGATATTCAATTCCACAGGAATTAACTATCACTTTTTCAAGCAGTCCTAAGGGTCTTTCAATATGTTCATCAGTCAATTGCAATTTCATTCGAGTTTGTCTAATGGCTAGTTGTCCCTAGGATTCCCATACTTCTTTTGTGGCTGTGGCTATGCCTGCCCCACTATCCAACATTGCCATGGTTTCTATATCATTATACCTCACTGGAAGGTGGTGTTTTCTTCTTCCCCTTCGTAGTATTCTCCAACTTTTTTCTTTGGAACATATCAAATCTCTTTGTTATCCATTTTTGTTTCAATTTTCTCAATTTTTTTGGGATTAGCCCCATTATTCCCACCTTCTCTAGGGTTTTCTATAGATCATTCCATAGATATGGATTGATTTTAAATAGTTCTCCCAAAGTAAGACTGCATTGGATGGGTGTAGACATGATTGAGAGAATGTTGTCTACTTCTAGGGTTTGTTCCACTCTTTTTACTTGAGTGGTCTTATACACTATGGATTCATGTTCATTATCTCCCAAGTAAGAGGGTAATGTTTTCAAGGTCACTAGTTTAGACATCCCTGAAGCTTCAGATCCGCAATCCCCATACAAGGATTGTACATCCATGTCCATTTCAAGAGGTAGATTTTCTAACCAAACTTCCTCTATAGGAGCTGACTTCAGAGTTAGGCTCCCATCATTGATTTCTCTAAGTGTCCTGGCTAGTCTTCTTCTATGACTGGAATTCCATCTAAGGCATCTTCGTTGTCCGACACTATAAGTTTTGGCTCTTTTGTTTCAAGGTGGGGTTCTCCCCCCTTTGCAGACTTTTCTTTATTGTTTCCTTCCACAAGCTCCTCCAGTTTTGTCCTACTTCCGAGCTTGGGTTTTTGTTTTTCTAGCATCTCTTGCGTGATTCTTACCAAATTTTGATAAGCTTCAAGCTTAGCTACTTCCTTGTTTGGAGAAGGATAGTTTTTCCATTTGTTTTCCATGTTTTGGCCTGCTTTAAGTCCTACTTGGTAAGATTCCAAGGCTGCATTAATAGGCTCAAAAATTTTATCAACCAAAATTGATCCTCCAGATTTCATGGTGGCTTCTTTGATTTCACTTCCAGTTTCTTTAACCTTTTCTTGGAATAGCTTCTTTGCTTTCTCCTCGATTTCAGCCCGTTGTTTCTGTTTTCTCATCTCATACCTTTTGTTTTTGCTTCTTTTGGTCTTTTGAGAGGAAATTTTTGTATTCTCCGAATCATCAAAGGAGTTATATTTCTTTTTCTTAGCTAAGCTACTAGGTACCACTTGGACTACGTTCAGTACTGTTTTACCCTTGTTTAAAGGATTTTTAGGACAATCTTTTGGGAAGTGTCCTCCCTTTTTGCAACATTGTATGCAATAAGCTTCAACTGGCTTGAGGTTCTTGTCAGGCTATGGACACTCATTTTTCCAATGATCATATGCACCACAGTTATGACAGTTTCCAGTTCTTGGCTTGATCATGGGTCTTACCATAGGAGGTATGACACCTTGGTTAGCTACATAATACATTGGTGCAAGCTCTAGTGGAGCATGTCACAGGTTCATCCATTGGTGGTGGATGTGAATTGTACCAATTTCCTTCTACCAATACTGTAGATGGACTAGGATCAGCATAGGGTGTAACTGGCACTAGTGCTTGTTCATCTATGACTCCCTCTGGATGCATGTACTTTATAGGCACTGCATTATGTCCCGGATATGGAGGTTGTTGACCCAACACGGGTTGAGGTCTTTCCATACCCATCGGTGGTCTTTGACACTAATGTGGGGTAGGTATGTTAATTGTATGCTTGTGTAGTTGTGTGATTAAGAGTTGTTATTAGAGTGATTGACGTGAGAGATTAATTTCAATCACATGATTGTGTGCAAGTGATTAGCAAGTAGGAATGTGTGGTTGATTAGAGGAAGCCCTTTCCATGGCTTCTCTCTATGATGAGTAGAAGGATCCCTTGAATCCTCTATTTCTCTTCATCCTATGCTCGTGCTTCCATGCCCTACCTGGGTGACGATCCATGGATTTGATAATTTTGTGGGTTGCGATTAGGTCGTGCTACAACGCCTCCCTACATTTGGCACCGTTGTTGGGGATCGATAACCTAAGCTAGTGAGTTTATGATGTGTAGAATAGAGTAATTTCATTACTAATTTCTCGGTTTTTGAGTTTGTGTAACTCAATTTTGGTTTGATTTGATGATGATGTGCAAGAAATTGATGCTAATGTTGAGTGAATGCCCCAAAACCCCAATTCCACCCCCCAATTCACTAATTTCATGCTAACCGTTACTAATTTCGCTTCTTTCCATGCTAATTGTACTAATTTCATGCTAATTTCTACTAATTTTGACTAACCTTGCTAACCTAACCACTAACATTTGAAGTGTAAAGTATGTGAAATCCCCTTGTAAGAGGTGGAATCATCACTCTAATCAAGTTAATTGTACCAATTTATGCCAAATTTGATGATTTGAGTGTTTGAATTTGACCTACAAATGGTCAATTTTGGAGTGCAATGATGCGACTTCTCATGGAGCAAAAGAATAGCTTGGAGTGTAATTACGATGTAAGTGCACTCACCTGTTATGTCAATTCTTGATTGATTAATGAGGTTCAATGTTGTTAATCATTTGCTAAAATTAGGTGTGTAACACAAATTGACCTACACTTTGCACCTAATTTGATACACTTGGAATGAAATGTTGTTAATCATTTGCTAAAATTAGGTGTGTAACACAAATTGACCTACACTTTGCACCTAATTTGATACACTTGGAATGAAATTGATAGTCAAATTGTGACTAATGAACTTTGTGTGTATCCAAATAATGCTTAATTCTCATCAAGAATTTATGTGTGTGCATAAAAATCATTGTGTGTGTGCATACACCAAAGAGGGGAAAAACTGTCAAAAATTTCAAGTGTGTGTGCACCTAGTCTCGAATGTGTGCATACATAAAAATTGATGGAATTGATGATACATGAGTATGAAATCAAGTAAATGATGTGTATGTTAGGCTAATTCAATCATTGGATAAGCATAATTGCCAAAAAATTGGGCAAAAATTGAGAGTGTATGTCCAACCATGACCACTTGATTTTCAATGATTGATGGTCAATTGGGACACCTAAATGGTTTTTGATTGCAAAATGTTCATGAAAAGTATGAGAAATCATTAGGTGTAAGCCTAAATGCATTGGCAATTGAGCCAAATTTGAATTTTTGTGCTTGATTTTTGAGTGTGTGCATTGCTTGATTGTGTCAAAATGGTGCTAATTTTTTTGAAATTAAGCATGCATGCATTTACTTATGCTTGATTGAGTTTGCAATTTGAGAATTTCAATGTGTAATTGATGGATTAATTGCCTAAATTTGGGTGTGTGTGCCTACTCAATGGCATGTGCAATCCGGTGCTTGAATGAATAATTGGTATTTTTTACCAATTATGATGATTAATTTGACCTAAAATATCGGTATGTATTTGATTGATTGACTCTAGATGATTCACTTGATACCCAATTGAAAATGATTAATCTAAATTTCCATTGTGATGCGAATGCCAATTTGATTGGATATGGCAAAAAATTTTATTACAGGTTGCATTTGCAAATACCATAATCAAAAGCGTGAAGCAATGCAATGAAACACCTAATTAGGTTTGATCAATGGTTTTGATATTGGATATAAGCAATTTTGCAATGATTGAATATCAAGTTGGATTGGTTGATGAGAACTTGTGCGCTCATTTAGTGTATATGCACTTTGCAATAACCAATTGATAGGTTTGATGTCAAGTTGGTGCATGGAACTAATCCAAATAAAAGAAAGTATGCCTAGATGAGCACAAAATGAATCAATTTCAAATCAATTTTTTTGCTTGTATTGAGCCTAAATGAATGATTTTTCCTCATACCAATTCACGCTCACACAATGCACTTGTCCGCTTGTGACGCAAAGCTCAGCTACACATGTGCGCTTGGTGTCCGTCAGGTGTTTGCTTGCCTTGAGCTCAAGATCACAACACACACCATATTGACATGGGAACCACCTCTTTAAAAAAAATTCAAAAAGGAAAACCCATATGGCGGGCATGCATATTGCCAACCCCCCCCCCCCCCCACACACACACACACAGAGCAGCGAGCCTGTACCCCTTTCTTGGACCTCGCTGACCCGGAGCCGACCCCACCCACTTGCCTTGGCTTGGCTCGCAATGAAGACACGCACACACCCATGATACCCTGAACCAACCCCACCTCGCCTTTTGGCTTGGCGCTCATAACACACACACAGACACAATTCTTAGCTTGTAAACAGCTTGCTAAAACCCACTGTTGTGGTTGTTTGATGCTGCCAATCACTACATAAAGGTCGCTGACACACCCCAGAACCTGCTAATCATTTCTGGCAGCCATCTTTGGCAAACCTAAACCCACCCACGATTTGCCTTGATTGACTTATTTCAAGACCAGTCACCAAACCACAAACTAGACACACACACACACACACACACACACACACACACACACACACACACACACACACACACACACACACACACATGATGGCGGGGTCTAATGGATTCACTTTGACTGATCGTAGTGGTGCAACACATGCACACACAAACACACACACACACAGTGATTGCGGGAGGACCTTGCCTTCAAGGTGGCTCTCCATGGCCTCGTGCCCCGGTGCTTGCATCCCTGCCAGCTAATCATTATCTGGACTGCGGCCTTTGAACCCACACACACACAACCCACTAGGCCGCTACTGCCAAACACACACACACATCGCTGCCAAATGGTGCACAGAAAATGACACACACACACGTGATCATTGGCCAGTTTTGGCGCATTACGAACACACACACACACACACACACACTACTCACACAGTTTTTGCCACTTGCAGGTCCTTCTGTCTTGAAGCCTTGGAAACCCACGTGCACGCTGCAGCTGGCCCCACACACGTGCAAACTTGTTAACCCGGAGCCGACCCCACCCGCTTTGGCTTGACATATACACACACACACACTCACACACACGTTGATTGGTCCCGCCCTGGCTCATAGCCTGCAAACACACACACACACACACACACACACACACACACCCTCTCGCGCTGCTCTGCTCTGCTCTGTTGGTCCCGAGTCTCGCAACATGCTAACGGCCCCATAGCTGCAGCTTGCAAACAATAGAGATTTTTCAAGTAAATAAACAACTTTAAAATCAAAAAATATATATTTTTTTAAAATAAGAACGTATTCCCACCCTTGATCTTTGCCCTGAGCTCAAAAATTCCAAATGTGTTAAAATTGAACATCCATTTTGAATGAATGACCATGAAATGATGTTAAAATTGTTGTTTGTGACTAATCATGGTAAATTTTAAGCTTACTTTGATTGCCAAGCATGCACTAACGAATGAAATTCATTGGGATTTTATTGCCACAAAAGCTAAATAGTCAATTCCTCATCATTGGCGATGCATGCCATTAAGAGCACAGATGTTGCTACAATTGTGTGTGCATCCATTGCGTATTTGTGTATGAAAGTCATTAAAATGATTGATATTGTGATTGCGCATGAAGTTTAGTGCTTAGTTATATTCAATAATTCTAATTGCACTAGATGGAGAATTCTTTTGGACATGTATACGAGATTCATTTGAGAGCTACACAGGATGAGTTGATCCTTGGTTGGGACTTTATGTTTGAAATTAACATTGCTTTTGCATTTTAGTCCTTGATTTTAATCATTGCATAGCACTGCGCTTCTTGAATGGCCATGAGATAGCATTGAACATGATTTTTAGTGCTTGTGTTGTGTTGACCATATGAATGTATAGCACTAATCAATGATCTTTTTTGAAGGGATGATGGCAAATGATACAAAACAAGGTTTTTATGCCTCAAGGGAGCTTCAATTCACTTCATCTTATGCTCTCTTGTTCCCTTGCTATGCATGCCGTATGAGTGCTAGTTGGATGTGATCATCGAGGCTGTGCATTGAAAGTTGGGCTTGGCATTGATTGTACATTTTTAGTGTTTGATTTAAATGGAAAATCCTTGCATAACACTAACATTGATCTTCTTCTTTGAATGACCATGAGAGGGCAGTAAAATTTCGGGCTTGTGAATGAGCATGCTTTTAGTGCTTGTATTGGGTGTTCAAATGCTTAAAAGCACTAATGATTTGAGTTGTTTTGAAGGGGTCATCATTGCAAAATATTGCAAAATTTGGCTATTGAGAGCCATTCATTTTCATCTCATCAAGTTGCAGTCATCTCTAGCTCATAGATTGCTCTAAAACTTGTAAAAATTCATGTGAGCTAGAGTTTAGTCAACTTTTTGAAAAGCTTTAAATTGTAAATTTGGCTATCATTTCATTCAAAAGTTGCATTATTTTCAGCTCTTGGTTTGTTTTTCCATATTTCATTGAGCTAGAAACTAATCAACTTTTGAATCATGCATGAAAGATGGTAAAAATTGCAAAATTTGCTTATGTAGAAGCTCATTTTTATCTCTCATGGTTGTTGTGTATGCATAAATTTGCTATCAAAGAGCATCATGTGCATAACCAAAGGCATTTTTTTCCCTTGGGTTTTTTCCCTTTGGCAAATTCGGGTATGCAAGACCTTAGCTTTAGGTTTTATTAATGTTTTTTGTGTGTGCTTTTTGCTTTTCAATAATTGGCTTTTGTAGCTTGTGTTTACACTTAGCTTCAAATCAACTTGGATTTTAATATAAAGATCAAGAGACTTCTCTGGATGCTTGCTCAAGGATGCTCAAAAGAGCATGAATAGGTGTAATCCTTCCATGATTTTGCTCTTTTGTTCATCTCTTCATTCTCTTGTTTGGCTTAAGTGAAATTTTGCTTCTAAACTATGGGTTTTTCATGTTTGAAAGCTAGGCATTTTAAAGTTTCAACACTTTGCTTTGTGAATATTAACTCATCAAAAAATTAGGTTTTATGTGTGCTAATCATAGGTAATTGGCCTTGACCTTAGATTATTTTTCATTAGTTCTAGACTCTTAGTGACAGTTTTAATACTCCATTCATTTTTAACATGACCTAGGGCTATGATTAGGCTTTATTCTTTTAGTCCAATTTCCATTAGCATCTCATGTTGGAAGCAATAAAAATGTGCTAAAAAATGAATCAATGAAGCAAAAAAGTGTCAAAAAAAAGTAGCAAAAATGCTACTAGACACATGAAAATCAAAATCTATATGTTATGTTGTGTCTATGTGAGGCCTAGCGCCTTATTGGCACTTGGTAGGGGAGGGGAATCACCTTGGCTCGCTTGGTCAAGGCCCTAAATTGATGCCTTGGGCTGATAGGGTTAGCCGTTGCCTTGGTAGGCTAGTAGGCTTTTGGAACATTTCTTGAGGGTTCAAGGAGCCAAGAGTCACACCTAGACTTGCCTTGGGGTGGTAGCCTTGTGATGTGTTTTTACTTTTTTCAATGAAATGACAAAGACAAAACTTCCATGATCTTCAAAAAGTTGTGACAATGTACTAATAGATTAGGAGCTTTTTTATAGCCCGTAGACATGATAGACTTGGATGATTTATTAAGATTGTTCACATAGTTTTTAGGCTAGTAGGTTTATGAACTTGCATTAGCCTAGGGTCATAATTGATTGCTCGTGTTTCATGCATAAAACTGAAATTTCAAGTGGTTTAATCTTCACGATAGTTTGAGTGTTTTTTGCTTTATGTTGTTTAGTTTTTTACTATGATTCACCCATATTTTGGAAGCAAAAAATTCACTTTGCATGGTTGTTCATTGTGCTTCATGTTTTATTCATTCTTGGTGGCCTTTGATGCTCGTTACTTGTTCTTATGTTTTACAGCTCAACATTTCTTCCATGGACTTGCTTTCTACCATGTCACCGTGTCTTGCTTCACCGGCACACGATTACGTGCGCCAAATTAGGAAGGGGGGAATGTTAGCAGCGGCTAACACAGGCTACACCAATTATGCACCAAGCTCTGGATGTGCTATAGTGCACAATATTTCCTTTTCATTGTATAGGGCCTTGGGCTCATTTAGGAGTTCCAAAGTTGTATAAGTCTATGCTAAAGAGCTCAACTTTATCCCATAGTTGAAGGGTTTGAGTTCCAAAGCTATAAAAGAGCCCTATGCTTAATGAGAAGTCATTCTTGGGTGAGTTCTCCTCTTTGTAGAGTGGATGGTCATGAGGCTCATGGGCTTGCCATACCCATGTAGCTCTTGATTTCTAATAATCAATTACACTTTCTTTCTTATTAGTCTTTTTTGTTTGATTATGTGGAGTGAGTTTGTATTAGTGTGATGGTACATCTCCTAATCCCTTTTTTGAGTTAATCTATTCTATCCACACCATTGGACATGGTGTGTGAGGGCTATGCCTTCCTTGACTTCATCTCTCTCTACAAGGTGTGGGGTTAGTGTGTGCGCATACGTAGTCGCATTGAGGGTTGTGCCAGAATGGACACACTATGCGGAGTAGGTATGTAATTGCATGATTGTGTAGTTATTTGATTAAAAGTTGTGAATAGAGTGATTGATGTGAGAGATTAATTTCAACCACATGATTGTGTGCAAGTGAATAGTAAGTAGGAATGCGTTGTTGATTAGAGGAAGCCATTTCCATGACTTCTCTCTATGATCAGTAGAAGGAACCCTTGAATCCTCTATGTCTATACATCCTAGGCTCGTGCTTCCATGCCCTAGCCGGGTTACCGATCCACAATTTGACAATTTTGTGGGCTGCGATTAGGTTGTGCTACAACGCCTCCCTACACTTGTGGTGGGAACTGGGCCTATGCATGAGGGGCTTGAGGTGTCAAAAAGTCAAATATTCAATCCCTACAAGGAGGGGGCGAGCCCTACATGAGGGGGGATGAGAGAGAACACCCACACACTCACACAAGGCATGCATGGTACAAAGAAAGCAGAAGGGACACTTGTTAAGTTCCTCCTCATGTTGTCCTCATGGTGTGCTTGAAGCCTACTGGTTGGCCACCCAAGGGGTCCAATGATAATTTAGGAGATTTAATTAATTGACTTTGCATTTATCAAGTCCTCTCTCTCAAAGGGGAAAGGGGGACACTTGTCCCAAGGCTACCCTTGCTGCTTGTAATGCCTCCTGCTTGTGATTGGCTAGGCCTGGAGGGGTCCAATGAGCTTCAAACATGAGCTACAAGGGGGGGTCGACCCAAGAAAGCTAGGGGGTTGCTTAGGGTTTATACTCACCCACACACACTCACAAACACTCTCGTTGTGTGCTATGAAAAGTGCAAGAGCTCCCTCTCTTTCTCCAAACAAGTAGAGGTTGAGAGCCTACACCAACACTCTTGGCTATGGAGTGCAAATCCAAATAAGAGCCATGATTTAGTGATTAAGCTTGCCATCTCCTTCTTCTTCATTAATATGCTATTATGTATGCTAGCAATAAGAGTTATGATAAGTGAGTAACTAATTCTTTCTCCTATGAAATGTTTCTTCTTCCTCTTCCCTACCTTCATTCCCTGCTAGCTCTCTCCACCTTCGAAGGTGTTTGAGGTCTTGGGACTGAGGCTTGGGATAATTAAAGCTTTCTTCAAGTTTATGTTATGTTTGTGATGCATGAAGCTTTCCATCTTCATTGCATCACCTAGGTCACAAGGAACACAAAGATTGTATTGTAACAAGTCTCTCTTAATGGGAGAAATCATAATACAAATGCCTATTGGAGGGGGGACCAGCTCCACATAAATCTGGTCCTCAACTGTTGTCATGTTCTCTAAATTCTCTCTCTTGCAAAAGTATTGTTCATGTCAAGTTAACTAATTGCTATGATTATGTTGTTATCTTCAATTATGTTGACCCGCTATGCTCACTAAGTCATTTCTCAAAAGTACTCTCATTAATTTTTGCTACTCTCAAGTTAAATAGGCCAATTCCATTACACACACACACACACACACACACACACACACACACACACACACAGAGTATTTCCAGGAAGGCCCCTCGCCTGGCAGATTAGCTCAAACGGGGAAGGAATGAGAGAGAGAGAGAGAGAGAGAGAGAGAGAGAGAGAGAGAGAGAGAGAGAGAGAGAGATTAGGCCACTTGTGCTTTTGGGTAGAAAAGGGGAGAGAGAGAGAGAGAGAGCACTGTAAAGTAGCCCGAGGCAAGTCCCCCTCAACTCAGGATGGAGAGCACATACGTAGGCTTGGATGTGGAGGCACTCAGGAGGGACTAGAATCAGACGTGGAGGGTTTCTCTCTCTCTCTCTATCTCTCTCTCTCTCTCTCTCTCTCTCTCTCTCTCTCTCTAGTTGCTTGCACACTGTCCTCACTGTTGTTGGAGTTGCAAGGCCACACTGTCGGATGAAGCAAATTGCACCACGTGGCCCCCTGATTGTCTCTCTGCTTAATATATAGAATAGATGAATCATGTCAAAACTTAATTTGGCCTAAAATGTTAAAAAAAAGTAAATAATTTGAGTTTTTGCAAACTCTTAAAATTTTTACCTCAATGTGTCCTTCAGCTTACCCAGTGGTTCATACAACTTTTAAAGCATACTCTCCAGTTGGATTGAGTGATTGACAGTCTTCTCATGCCATTTTTGGCTGTAGACTTGAAATTCTGCAACTTTAAATAACAACTCACAATGATTCCTTCAGAGAGAGCAATATTCTAAAATCCACCTTGGATTCTACTTACCCTACTCGTAGGTTCTACTGCAATGGGGTTGTGTAAAGTGTCCACGAACACTCGTTTTCTTGTTTTTTATGGTTTTCTGAGCATTGATCTTAAGACTCGTCTCATCTATCAATCATCCTTAAAATCCTAATCTAGTTCTACAATTCTAAAGGCACTTTGCAAGTACGATTACTTCCAAGCTACCTCTACACAGCAAAAGACGACAATCTTAAGCTATACGGTTTCTAAAAAGAAATTTTTTGCTCTAGGAGATCCTAGAGGAAGTTAAAGGATAATTTTACAAGACGCTCGTGTTTTTTCCTAGTTTAGGTCTCTTTGATCCCCGGCAGCAGTGCGAAATGTGGGACGGGTGTCTAACCTCACTCCTATCTTATTGCAGATTTAACGAGAACCACGTCGATTAAATTGTCAATCCATGGGACGAAGCCAGGGATTTAATATTTACGTAATTACGTTAAATTTTGTGTGATCACAAGATCTTATTGACACATTTACATGATCACAATAAACATGATCACACAGAAACCGGTTTAGGGTGACTTGCAAACCCACAAAACTCCCGTCGGGCTTTTCTATTTCCTCGGCAGGCCCGCCGGGGAAACAGGAAAGCCCGGCTGGCTATTATCGTTATATATACGCGGGCCCGCTGGGTGTATTAGCGCTTTCGTCTTCTGAGAGAGAGAGAGAGAGAGAGAGAGAGAGAGAGAGAGAGAGAGAGAGAGAGAGAGAGAGAGAGAGAGAGAGAGAGAGAGAGCGCTTGCACCACCTTTGCAGGTATGTCGAGAGGAGAGAGGAGAGAGGGAGAGAGGGGGTCATGTGGGAGCGTGCTCTGTGTCGCAGTGCACGGCAGCAGCAGCAGCAGAGTACCTGACCACACGATCCGGGTATGTGTTGTGTGTGTGTGTGTATGTGTTGTGTGGTAGCGTGCCTTTTGTCGTAGTGTGTGGCAGTAATAAGGTACCTTACCACACAATCGGAGTGTGTTTGTAAGTTTTTCTACGGAACAGTGCTTATCACAGGGGCATCACCTCGGTGACGCGGGGAAGATGGTGTCCTTGTGGTAAGTATTGGCTTACTGTCTGGGTACTACGTTGGTAACGCGGCGAATCTAGTATCCTTATGGTAAGTCAACTTCCCTTCCCCTTTTCCAAAAAACATATGAGCATCGGTCGGTAACGCGGCTATATGATGTTCGTATGTAGGCCATTGTTTTTCCTTAGATTCAGGCATATCACTCGGTCGGTAACGTGGCTAATAGGGTGTCGTTTGTTAGAAGCATATGTTTTTGCATAAATGTGGCATTCAGGTTGTTAACCCGGTCATACGAACGTCATATATTTTGTATGTGCGTGTGCAGTTAATTTTTTAAGTATTAAGTATATGAAATACTTGGTCAATAACGGGGCTGTGAAGAGTATTACATATACAAAATGCATGAATTGTTTGATTTTGTTGTTTTTAACTATCTATTTGAAATTATATACTAGCTAATCATATTCAAAAGAATACTTTATTCATCTATCATCGCTATTTTCGCGCAATTAAATGTGTCAATCACAACACATTTATTACGGAGAAGTGATTCCAAGGTATAAAAGTGTGTGCAAAACCGAGTTTCAGCAGGAAGTTTCAGCATCACTGACATGCACATCCTATACAAATCGAGCACTCTCTGTCGTTTCAAGATAAATTTCACAACCTGACGTGTTGTATCAATTATTTTGGCGAACCATGTGGTTTCTTCGCTAGTGTACCAATCTTTCAGCACTAAGTTCAAGCTATGCATATTACAACCATTGGAAAAAATGTGTGGAAAGTATTTCTTTATTAATTTACTGGCATTTTAACAATTCTTTGCGTTGTCCATCACAACTTGAACGACATGTTTAGCACCAATTTATTTAATTACATCAATCAAGACCTCAGAAATGTATTTGCCACTTTTAATTGCACCAGAACTATCAATTGCCTTTATAAACGTTTCTCCCCTTGGACAAACCAGCATTACATTGATCAACGGTCTTCTCTGAACATTTGATCAGCCATCACTCACAATCGTACATCCTGGAAGCGAAATATTCCCAAGTATTATTTTGCCAACACGCTCTTCGACTTTGATGTAACATTTGTCCAAGAAAACATTTCTTATCGTGTGATAAGAAGGAGCTGAAAATCCTGGACCAAACTCACCGATTTTCTTCCAAGCAGCCTTCCAATGATTGCTGTCTACCATGACCAAAGCACTTCCAATAAAGAATATTGCTTTGGCGAGTGCTATTTGTGCTTCTTCTAGAGACTACACTCGAAAGCTTTGATGTAATGATTTTTGACGCATTTGACAAAGTCCACCTTTATTGTGACGTTTAAAAGGAATACTGCCTAGAATTTCCTCTCCTTGCGCAGGTTGTTCTCCAAGGTTAATTGGCATCACTACAGGATCTGCGGAGTTAATATTTGGATCTGGGAACTCTTGATTGAAAGGCACAGACCTATATATCTGTCGTCTCTTGCCACCCTTTTTGGCGAGCTCTTCTCTCAAACGCTTTGCAACTGCAGGTGCCTAAGAATGTTCACATTTTCTACAATTGGTTTTAGCGCTACCCAGAAAATGATCCCTAATACGTGGTGCACCGCCAGATTTTGTTGTGTGACAAAATTTACATTGCCACTCCATATATCGGCCGTATATGTTGTGAGTATAATCCCACTCTTTTCTAGGAGCTTTTTTATTCTTTGGCTTCTTCGTACCACTTGTGCCCACATTTTTCTCCATTGCTTTTAACTTAAAACTGAAGAGAAAAGAACAAGATGTTACAAACTGAAAACAAATTTTTTATTTTCAATATATATTATAATTTATAAACCATTTAATATGAAAGTAACCATGATGCACAATATGAGATTTTCAATGCACGCTAGTCAATCCACATATCGATCACCTATATTGTGAGCAACCATACACATTGCAATGTAATCTATACATGATGTAATAACCATAACAATGCTATGAATCTCTCTATGCAATTATTATTATAATGATTATTTATATGTTCACTTTGATTTGCAAACAATAAGACACATCTAATTTCATTTGCTACAAAAAAACAAACGAAAGCAATAAAATATATAATTGGTCATTTCATGCACTAATAATCTATCGTAATAAATAATGCACTCTTTGTATAAACCAATGCATGAACTAACGCAAATAAATCTTCAATATAATCACCCAATTGGGGACTACTTGTACCCAGTGAAGGATTGTAGCCCACCCATGCAACCAATTTAATATATAAAAGCTATTTTAACCCAATCAAGGATTATCACTCTTATATTGTAAATCAACTCAAATATAAGACTTCAAGGATCTTTATATGCTCGGTACACTAGTAGAGGACATCCGACCCTTGACTATTGACTCGTCATTTACATATGCTCATCTTCTAAAACCAATTACAACCCTCATTTGGACCAATGGCTTCTTCACAATGAGTATGATTCCCCAAGTTTTCAGTTGTTTTGGTTTCGTACCTTTATGTCGGTAAACGGATTAAAATTTTTTAGAAGTGGTTACAGAATTAAGAATCACGTTCGGCCCAAAAAAGGACCTATGACTCTGTAACCTTAGATCAATTCACAAGGAGATGACAATACCCGGCACTTGGATACACTCCCCAAGGATTTGCCTAGCTAAAAGATGGGGTTAGCACACTATTTACTATATCTAATTACGCCCGTCGGGATTTTTCAATTTCCCGGCGGGCCCGCCGGGCTATTGCATATACCCGGCGGACCCGCCAGGAAAATGAAGGTACCCGACGGGGCCCGTAGGGAAAATAAAAAAGCCCGGAGGGCTAACCGGCTCTATAGGTTTTTGCAGGTCAAAATCAAAGTCACGCTAACAATTAACGTGATCACGTGATTTTTTTGTGTAAATACTAGAGTTATTTACGTAATCACCCGATCGTGATCACGTTAATGAAATCCCTGGACGAAGCTGACTCAACTATTTCATAGAGGCTACAAGAGGTTGTCAATCTCTCGGAAAACAACAAACAACTCGCATCTAACTCAAGCTACACTCAAGTGACTGAAATCACCAAAAGCCAATCGCTCATCGACAAACAAACCACATTCGTTATAGCATCAAATGGCATTCAGACGTAACAAAACTTCTAGGACAAATTTATAAGACCTAAGCACACATGCTTATGGTCTCAAATCCCACTTTAGGTGAAGTGCAAAAATCACGATTATTAGCAGCAATGGATTTTTGACCTAGTGGTTTACAACCCAGAATGCATCTAAATGCTTAGCAATGATGCCCCAATTCCCCGCCTATACTTAGGTTTTCATTTTGAAGTGTAAATTTCTACTTATGATGAAATTAGGCTGCGGGTTGGCAATGCCAAAAGCTACGAAATACCGCGAAATGCTTACGTCAATGCATAGAGCTCTTACCCGCGGTTGCAACGCAACAGACGCGAGTGCAATGTGACAACCGAAGAGGGAGTACGAAGCACGAGAAGGAGACAAGTGAGCGCGGTTAGCTCGTGTATTTCATTAACCAAAACTTAAAAATAACTTACAAAAATTGGCTTTTATACCTTAGCTAAGGTTTATGGTGGTCAAAACTAATAATCTGGGAGCTCTAACTAAAGATGGGTAAATACAGGTTGATACAATCTTGAAGCTTGTAGCCCCGGCTCATCAATTACAAGGTTTATCCGGAAAATAGGAGTTACAATATTCCCAATTTATCAAATAATAAGTGTTTTTACAATGAGAGCTCCAAAAAATGATATCCAAGTCAGCTTGCTGCTAACACTAGTAGTGGTTCTGGTGCCTTCTAGTCTAGTACTCTGGCTTTGTTGCATCTGGACACTTGGATGCAAAGTTACCATATTTTTTGCATGTGTAGAAATTCAAGCTTCACTTTGCAAAATATCTTCTACCCCTGCTCGTGCCAGTGACACTCTAGTACCTTCCTACGAGTACGAATACTTGTTTTGGGTTCATTGTCTTTGGACCCATTGTCCCCATCTGCTTTGGCTACTTCAAGGTTAGTCAGCACAATCATTGAGACATCCTTACCTTTATGGAAATGGTGGATTTTTATTCCACAATTGTTCCACACTTGTATTGGCGTCATTGTCTTTCGACCCACTGCCCCATCTGCTTTGGCTACTTCAAGGTTAGTCAGCACAATCATTGATAGATCCTTACCTTTCTGAAATGGTGGATTTTGATTACACAATTGTTCCTTACATGACCATAGGCTTCTCAATAAGCACACTATGAACATGCATCAGACCTATGATTTTTGAATATGGAGCACCATATTTCCATTTTGTTGACTAAAGGCCTAATCTTGGTGATTTCATAAATTTGTTATGACATTCAATTCTTGGTCCATGATTCTTTCTTCTTTCCCTTACTCTTATCATCCAACTCACTTTTTGATGAAATGGAGCTAGAACTAGAATTGGAACTCACTTCAATGGAAGACATGCTATCATTGGATTATCTCTTCTTGTGACCCTTTTCTTTCTTAGCTTGTTGTTCCAGTTCCAGAGCTCTTTGTACCAAGTCATTGAAATTATTTGTTGGCGCTAAAACCTCATGTTCCCTTAATTTCTTACTTCTGAATCCATTCAAAAACCAAGCTCTCATCCTCTTTTTTGAAGGAGGTTCTTGTAATTGTCTAGTCAATTCCTTGATCTTTTCAACATAACTTCGGATTGACAACTTACCCTGCTGATCTTCTTAAGCTCACACAAAATGTCTTCATCTCTTCTATTATCTGAATACTCTAGTTTGAAATCCTTGATGAGCATGTTGTATGATAAAATTTGGCAAGCTAGGTAGTGGTAATACCATTTTTGAGTTGTCTCTTTCAATGTCGAATTGGTCCGTAATCATCATCCTAGTCATTGTTTGTTTTGATCTCAGACACTGTATTCTCTGCTTTATTCTTTGTTGGTTTATGTGATGATTTATGACTACATTTACTATCCTTTCTTTCTTCAATGTGTTTTTGGCTTTGCTAGGATCCATGGGATTGATTCCACCGTTCAACTTGTTTTGTTGCTTGTCTTCTCCTGGAACGAGTTGAGTGTCGGGAATCACTCAATTTGTCATTTGTCCCTAGCCCTAGGGGCACATCCATCTCATGGCCAAGTTCTTTTTTAGTTTCAGATCCTCACTCTGATTCCTCTTGGATTAGACTCACACGTGTTGGATCATCCATGAAGTGAGCAGCTGGCCTTCAACCTTGTGCAACTCTTCTAGGCGGCATGTCTAATATCTAATAACTCCAATAACAAATAAGGGGTAGTTTTTCTGTCTAGAGCAAATTAGATCAAGCTACGATGATTGCCAAAATGGAATGAGTGGACACTTTCAGATAGCTATTCCAAGTTGGTAGTTAGATATAGTTCAGACTAGGCATGAGTAATCAGATTAGACCAGACATAAACTGAAAGATAAGACTAGAAATGGAACTAACATTGAGTATTGGAATTGGAAAGAAAATGAGATTGAAAGTGGAATACTGGAACTGGGATTTTGTATTCAAAATAGTAGGCAAGTACAATGATGACTAAACTCAATATGAGTAAGGTAACAAGAGTGTAAGAGCTCCAAGTTAGAAAGGTTCAATATCCAGGAATAGTACAAGATACAACCAATCCCCAAAATGAAGTAATGGCCCCTATTTAGCCTCTGACTGAGCTTTGACTGACTACACACTATACCAATTACTATGGTAACTATCCGTAGCTACTATCTTTGGAAGCTTCAAGCCCAGTCATCCTCCATCCGCCTTCTAAGGGTTGTTCTTTCCATCCACACTCACTATATTAAAACTCCTTTACTTCTTCTACCTGAATAGACTTTAGATACCTAGCTATTAGCTATAACTTCTCTTTTACTACTTCTCCTTCATATTTTTCTACTACAATTTATCTAGTTATTTTTTTTCCTTCATGTGTGTAGGTAGGTAGGTGTGTGTGTGTGTGTGTGTGTGTGTGTGTACACACACATATCTATATATCTACCCGATCTAATTAAGTAATTTTCCTAATCACATGTGACTTCAATACTTCATTACCAAATTCCTATGGTATTATTAAAAATAATCACTATATTTATCATATTTAAGATTTCCTAATGATGTAGAATATTGTTACTCTTGCTTCCCTATTTTGGCCGCTTTCCCTTATCACCAATTCAAGAGAATATACCACAAATGTCTCCTAAGACTTACAAGAGATATATAATATCAATAACAAATTATATAGTGAATTGAAATATCACAAAATAGAAATTATATACAATTTTACTTATCTTGGAAATATACAATTACACTTATCTTTGAGTCAAGATTTGCAAGGATATATGTTGTTCAAAGGTGAATTTGGCACAACCCTGATTGCTTGTTCTAACCAAGAGCATAGCTTGTGCTTTGATACCATTGCTACAAGTTGGAGCACAAATGGCCTATAAAATGCATAAATATCATGCTGCAAATGACAAAACAATAGGTACACATACTTGATGAACCATGCATATGCATAATTGAGAACAATGCATGATCTAAGGGAGATAGAGAAAAAAAGAGAGGGTAGAGGAAAGCATGTGCAAGTGCACCTCCTAGAGTGGAGTAATACATAGCTATGGCGAGAGGGGAGAAGTGACAAAGAAGAAGATGAACACAAAGCATTGGGTACAATCCCCCCCCTCCATGCAAGAGTGAACATTTTCTCTTGGACGTATTTATTTATAGATTTCTTGAATGTTCAAAGTGATCACAAACTGTCTGTCGGAACATAAAATCATCATAACTCAAAAAGCATTCCAATAAATAGCCATCATTTTGCATTTTTTGCTGACTGCTCTTGCTTTTTCCACTTCCCTATTGCATTAGAAAAATATTTAGTCATTTTTATTACAAAATATGGGGGGTGCACTATGTAATCATGTTAATGTATAACGTGGCAAAAATTTTAGGCAATTTAACAGAGATACATTAAATTAAGGGGTTTTTATATTCAGTTTTGCAAAAAAATCCTAAAATAAGGGGTCATTTTATTCATTCAAAAATGTTAAAGGAGGGGTTTTTTTAATACCCCATGAACGCACGTTATATAAGGGGGTACTGAACATAGAACCCCCCAAAGATATGCAAAACACAAAAAAATGTAACTTTTTTGTACTTGATTGTATATAGTGTGTAGAATCTGGTTGACACCACTTCACAAGCCACCTTAAAGGCCACTACAAACATGGAGGCTGAGAGTATGCCAGATACAAATCGTAACAAGGTGATCGTAGTATTAGTTATGAGTTTGGACTCCTCCTCAATAAGTGATATGCATGGATATCAAAGAAGCCTTGAGTGAGTTCTCCCACCTCATCTTGTGTTGCAAAGTCATCCCTTAGGCATCCAAACTGGGAGAGGTCACCCATTATGTGTCAAGTTGGTATGTTGTATGTTTTAATCACAAAATAGGATAAATTTTTAGGTTTCTTTGACATTTTCCTTTAAAAAATAACTATATGGCTTAGGGATTCAATACACTATTGTGGTACATGCTTTTCTTGTTGACATCACCCACATTGATAGATTTGCATTGGACCAATAAAACTTAGTGAGATCTATTGACTATTAACTTTTATTCCATGTCAGTCATACCTTCAAGATGATTCGTTTGACATCCATTTTGGCATCCTAGAGTCGTGGCCATTTATAATTAATTTGAACCTAAGAAAATTAAAAGAAAATAGAAAAACTCATCCAAACAATATCAAACATTCTCTAAAATCTCAAAAGTGGTTTAATAGCATTATGCAAGAATCTTTTTCGAGGATTGGTTGATGTTACCCTAGAAAAGTGATCAGCCCTAAAATATGTGTTACCCTTCTTTACCATGACGATAAAGTCAAATCCAACAATATTATGAACCATCTCACCATTTTTGTAGTGTTACAAGGCTTATCCACTAAATAGAGTAGGGCTTGGCCATCTACAAAGAATGTAAACTTATTGGCTAGAGGATAATGCTAATTTCTTCCAAAATATATTTCATCCCTAACCCTTCTCTTTCAATGATTGTGTAGATTTTTCTTGCATTGTTCAATTGTCTACTATCATACTGGATTGGAAAATCCATGTGCCCTCTTCAAGTTGAGCTAAAATATAACCAATGGAAAATTTGGAACCATACCACTCACATGAAGAATCTTATTCCAATCAAATATCTTTAGGACTTGTGTTGATGCCAATGCATCTTTCAACTTTTGAAACGAGTCTCTTTACATTCAACAATCCAATTGAAGTTAGTAATCAAATCATAGAGGGTCTTTGCTACTATGTCATACATGTAGATAAATCTTGTATTATGTCCAAAGGGTCCCATGAGTGCTTGTACTTCTCAAATTGTTGTCGGTATGGCCGATTCTGTGATGGATTTAATCTTTTTAGATGTGTCAATATCCTATTTTTGGACACTGTATGCCCCAAAAAACTTTCTGGTTGTACCATAAATACACATCTCAAGATTTAAAGAAATTCCTATGTGAGAGATGTTTCTCAAAAATCCTTCTCAAATGGTCAAAGTGATCCCCCACAAAGAAGAATGAACACAAAGGTCATCAATGTAAGCCTCTAAGAAAATCCTTAGATATTCTTTAAAATCATGAATCATTAGTATTTGGAAAGTGTCTAGAGCAATATTCAACCAAATGACATGACCCTCTAAGCAAAAATATCCCATTCATTTGAAAAATCTATTTTGTGCGGGTCCTCAAGGTGTATAGCCAATTGACGATACCTTGAGAATCCATCCTAAATGCTATATGATTCTTTTCTTACCCCATGTTTTATGATTGGAGAAGAATTATCCCTCTTGGTAGTTGCATTAAACTTTTTGAGATTCACACAAACTCAAAGTGTTCTATTTTTCTTGGGTACAACCTCAATTGGTGACACCTAGATTGTATACTCAATCTCATAGATAAATTATGCATCTTTGAGTTTCTCAATTTCCTACATAATCTTCTTGGCAAAGGTATCACTATTATAAGTATAAGGTCTTTTTCTTGATGGTTATATAACATCTTGCATAGGGATTGTGTGTACCTCAAGATTCACCTTCTTCAAGTCTTGGTGAAGCTACGTAAATACAATGATAAAAATATCTTCTTCTTATGAAAATAAGCATGTAGAAATATATATTGGCTTTGGATCTTCACCTAGTAGTGCAAGATCTATTTGCTTAGCATCTTATGGGCCATCATAGGATTTCCTAGGCTCTTTCAGCTCCCTCATAGGTTGCTAAATCACAATTTTTCTATCAAAGTGTATACTTTTTATAATGGGATTGTACACTTATTGCTTCACTTGGTGTACCCTCATCTGACTCCATTTACATTATCAAGATCTCTCTCAATGTCTTCTTCAGTTTTCTATGTTTCATTCTTCGCTCAATTTTTAACAATCTAGGCTCACTTTCAACCTCTTTTTTCCATTTAGGTTTCTTTTTTGACTTTGATTTCTTTTGAGCTTCTCTCACTTGTGAGAGAGCATCCATTTATTTTGTTCTTAGCATAATCATTTGCCTTTTCCAACATGTAGCAGTGTGTTTTAACCCTCACATGTTCTCATTTTTTAAAACTTGCAAATCTTTTTTAGTGTTTTTGTTGACTAAATTGTTGTTTTGGAAATCAAACAACTTTTCTCCCCCATTAATGACCAGCAAACACACTCTTAATCTCTCTTTTTCAAATCCACATCCACTAGAAGTGATTGGATCCTCTTCTACCTCATTTGTAGCATCATAAAAGGAAACTTTAGTCCTTTGTTCTTGGTCAAGCAAGTCACTAATGGAGACTTGTTCTAATATCTTAAATACAATGTGTATCTTATTTTCCTTTGTCTCATGTAATTGGGATTCATCACTTGGCTCATCTTTGCTATCACTTACTATGGACATCATATGAATTGGGATTAGGTCTTACCCTTCCAAAATCTAGTAGGAGTGGACTCATTCACACACGTATCCATTGTTGCCAAGATCAAAGTCCATTTAAATGGCTTAAATAAGTGCTCAGGTAATGGCTCCAAAATGTATGATTGATCATCTAACTCCAAATCCAAGATGCAATCTTCTCTCATTAAGTTACCATGTTCTAAACATCCACACATCAAAAGTTATGATCTCACATTCAACCATAATGGTAACTTTATTCATTGTGAACACTAATTCAAATTCAGAAGCTTTTGACACGTCTTTGAGAGAATGGTATTCCAAATTGATCATTATGATTGAATCATTTTCAATTCTTTCACGCATGGTCTTTCCAGTATGACAATATAGTTATATTTTTTCCCAAAATCCATAATTTCAAAAGTAGGCTGATAGTCAATACCATAAAGGTTGGCCAAACACCTTTTAGCAATCCCAATGGTCATTGTTGTCGGCCGGGTACCAAGACTCACCATATCGATTCTAGCAAACCAAGAACCACATACATAAAATGTCAATCCATGGGACGTAGGTGACCTGACTGTGTTGGAATTAGGGTTGTAGAGAAACACACACAACTTGGAGAAGATGAAGGAAGCTCAAGGCACACAATAGAGAGTGTGTTACTTAGTGTGCAATGGAAATATGGATAGCCCTAGAGTGATGGGCGTATATACAATGCACGGGGGGAAAAACCTCCTAAAGAGGGAAAAAATGCACCGGCGGTCCTAGTGTGTTCACACACATCACTACCACATGTATATGGTAACAAATCCCCCCTGGAGTGATGCGGTGAACGAGAGCTGGCACATGAGTAAAGGGAAGTGCCATGCCCTAAGGACATGATCAGCCCACAAAGGGGAGTAAGCCCAAAGCTTTGCGGAAAGCTTCAAGCTTCTCAGGAGACAATGTCTTTGTGAAAAGATTTGCAAGGTTGTCTTGTGTTGACACATAAGCCAAGATAATCTCTCCTGCTGAGAGCCTCTCCGTGACATAGTGGTAATGCACCTCAATGTGCTTTGTGCGAGCATGAAAAACTGGGTTCCTCGCAACTACCAATGCGCTTTGACTGTCACTGTAGATAGTGTTGGCAGTGTCCTGTCCAACACCCAAATCCGCTATAAGGCGTCTGAGCCATACACACTGAACCGTAGCTGTGAAGACTACCCTATACTCAGTCTCACAACTCGAAGTGGCCACAGTAGGTTTCTTCTTGCTCAACCATGATACATGAACTGCCAAGCATGAAACAAAAACCACTTGTGGACACTCGCGTGTCAAAACAACCAACCCTATCTCAGTCCAAAAAATCATGTAAGTCTGGCGGCAATGATCCCCCCTTGGGATAAAACAAGCTAGAGTTTCATTCGTACTGCTCTTATAGGAGGTTTTTGCCATTTTTTCCATGTTTCTTTTGTAGCAATGTCTACACAAGATCCACTATCAATAATTACCATGGTGGTAACACCTTGAATTCTACAGGAAGAGTCATGTTGCCATATTTTCCTTCTGTTGGAATTAGGGCTGCAGAGAAACACACACAGCTTGGAGAAGACGAAGGAAGCTCAAGGCACACAATGGAGAGTATATTACTTAGTGTGCAATGGAAAGATAGATAGACCTAGAGTGATGGGTGTATATACAATGCACGGGGGAAAAAACCTCCTAAAGAGGGAAAAAATTCCCCAGCGGTCCTAGTGTGTTCACACACATCACTACCACATGTATATGGTAACAAATCCCCCCTGGAGTGATGCGGTGAACGAGAGCTGGCACATGAGTAAAGGGAAGTGCCATGCCCTGAGGACATGATCAGTCCACAAAGGGGAGTAAGCCCAAAGCTTTGTAGAAAGCTTCAAGCTTCTCACGAGACAATGCCTTTGTGAAAAGATGTGCAAGGTTGTCCTGTGTTGGCACATAAGCCAAGCTGATCTCTCCTGCTGCTAGCCTCTCCCTGACATAGTGGTAATGCACCTCAATGTGCTTTGTGCAAGCATGAAAAACTGGGTTCCTCGCAACTGCCAATGCGCTCTGAGTGTCCGTGTAGATAGTGTTGGCAGTGTCCTGTCAAACACCCAAATCATCCATAAGGCGTCTTAGCCATACACACTCAACTGTAGCTATGAAGACTGCCCTGTACTCAGCCTCACAACTCAAAGTTTCCACAGTAGGTTGCTTCTTGCTCAACCATGATATACATGAACTGCCAAGCATGAAACAAAGACCACTTGTGGACACTCACGTGTCAAAACAACCAGCCCAATCTGAGTCCGAAAAAGCATGTAATTCTGGCGGCAATGATCCCCCCTTGGGATAAAACAAGCCAAGATGTAAAGTGCCACTAAGGTAGCGGAAAATCCTCTTGACACCCTGCCAATGCTTAGACCCTGGGCTATGCATAAATTCTGCTGACCTGTGAGACTGCAAACTGAATATCCGGCCTCGTGTTGCATACATAAATGAGGCATCCAACAACAGTTTGGTAAAGAGTGACATCAGCAGGATCGCCAGCACCATGTAGACTCAACTTCAAACTTGTTTCCATGGGAGTGGCAATAGGTTTGGATTCCTCAAGTCCAAACTTACATAGCAATGTCTCTATGTAACTTTTCTGACACAAGGCAATACCACCATCACACTACTTAAACTCTATACCCAAATAATGATGCAACAGCCCCAAATCTTTCATCTTGAAAGTAGCATTCAAATCATCCTTAAATTCAGCAATATGTCTCTCATTTGTTCCAGTGATCAGCAAATCATCGACATAAAGAACCACAATGAGAAGTACATCATCCTCACGCTTTACATACAATGTGCTTTCTGTTGGACTATTACGAAAGCCTCGTTTAACCAAATGAGTGTTAGCTTTCTCATACCAAGCACGAGGAGATTGCTTCAACCCATACAAAGCCTTCTTACATCTGCACACTTTGTCCTCTTGTCCTTTTATGACAAAACCGGAGGCTGCATTACATAAACTTCCTCAAATATGTCACCATTCAAGAAAGCAGTAACAATGTCTGATTGATGTACATCCCAACCAAAATGAGTTGCCAATGCACATAGAAAACGCACAATAGTCATACGACAAGTGGGAGAAAAAGTCTCTTCATAATCAATGCCTTTTTGCTGTGCATAACCCTTTGCAACAAGTCAAGCCTTATGGCGATTGATCTCACCATCCGGCTTGCGTTTCAACTTGTAAACCCACTTCGTACCAATGGCCTTTTCGCTAGGAGGAAAATCACATAAAGTCCATGTGTCATTTTCTATAAGTGCATCATATTCTGATTGCATGGCAGCCATCCAATTTTCTGAATTTTGTGCTTCATCAAAAGACAGAGGCTCCTCAACATCATGTAAACTAGACATAGCCAAAGCATAAAAATCTGATGCATAAGATGCATAGCTAGAGCCTGAACGAGTACGACTAGACTAAGGTGCATCCAATTTACTGTCACGCAAAGTGTGCACCAGCCATTTTGGCATACCTCTAGCCTGCTCATTTTCAGCCCTTTCCTCTACATCATGTACATCTGCATCAGTAATAGGCTGATCTAAAACATTTTCAGAAACCTCCATAGGCTGTACATTTGCCTCATTGGAACTTACATTCTTATTTCCACCATTGAAAAGAGGCAACAAAGTGTCATAAATGTCCTCTGAGCTTACATTATTGTCTGTAGTACATGACAGGAAGGGCTGAACAGAATCTTCCACAAACACTACATCCCGTGAAACCAGAATACGTTTTGTTTGCGGATGATACAACCTATAACCTTTTCTTTCAGCACTATAACCAAAAAAAATACATTTGACAGCCTTATCATCCAATTTTCTGCGCTGCACTTGTGGCACCAAAGCATATGCCAAACATCCAAAAACACGCATGTGCTCAATAGAAGGCTTTCTATCATGCCATGCTTCATATGGAGTAATAGACTGCAAAGCTTTCGTAGGACACCTGTTAAGGACATAAGTGCCTCAAGCCAAAAAGAATGCGGCAAAGCTTGACTTTTGACCATACATCGTGCCATTTCTGTCAGTGACCTGTTTTTTCTCTCAGCAACACCATTTTGCTGAGGTGAATAAGGCACTGTACATTGGTGTTTTATCCCACGACTAGCCAGAAATGCATTAAATTCATGAGACATATACTCCCCCCCTCGATCGGAACGGAAGGTGCCCATAGTACATTTCGAGACATTTTCAGCCATAGCCAAAAATTGTTTGAAGCACATAAAAACTTCGGACTTCGCTTTAAGCGGGAATACCCATGCATGCCTGGAGTAATCATCAATTAAAGTCACGAAGTACAGGTAATTGCCCAAGGATGGAGTTTGCTGCAAGCTGCATGTGGCCCGAACTGAACCATCCTTTGGAAACTTAGAACGCTGCATCTTACCCAAAATATAGCCTTCACAAACATGTTTGACGGGTGCTTCAAGAGGCGGCAAAGAATCAACCATATTAGATTTCTGCAAACGCAGCAAACTGGCAAAATTCAGATGACCAAAACGTTCATGCCAAAGTTTTGCATCTGAAATAGCCCTTGAATCTGCAACAGCATTTGCAAAATTTTGTCCACACTTGTCATACAAAGTGAGCTTATACAGCCCACGACACAAAAGGCCAGATGCAACAATTTCATCACCAAAACTGAGATGATGAACTGTACATCTATCATCTACAAATTTGACTTCAAGTCCAAGTCTAGCAAGTGCGAATACAGACAAGAGATTCTTCTTGATCCCAGGTACATAAAGTGCATCAACAAGTGTGAAGGAGCTGCCATTAGCATCAATGAGCACAATCTTTCCAACTCCCTGAACTGGATAAGAAGCGTTGTTGGCACAAGTGACTGAATTCCCATGAGGGACAGACTCGAGAGAGGTAAACAATTCACGATGTGAGGTAATCTGCTGTGTAGCACCACTGTCGAAATACCACACATGTGAATCTGTAGCAATTGACAAGCATGCATCATGGACAGCAGGATTGTAAGTGAACTCTGCGCTAAAAGCCCATTCTGCATCAACATCAACATTACAGTCTCCTTTCACAGAAGACTCAACAATGGCTACATTTGTAGTGGAACCAGCATTTGCAGTGGAACCACCCTCTTTCTTCTTAGCCTCTTTGGCCTTCAACTTAGGATACGACTTGATGAAGTGATCATTAGCTTTACAATAATGGCAACGCATCTTCTTTTTGCCCTTGTCACCATAATTTCCAGACGAATTGCTGCTAGCAGAAGCATTAGGAACATAATTTTTGCCACTCGCAGCATAACCATAAGAAGTGGCTGCATTACTGTTACCACCCTTTCTTTGAGAAGCAATAAAAGCTTGTTCAACTGCATGCTGCCTAGTCCTGTTTTTTCCGGAAAGTGACTCTTGCAACAGCAATGTGCATAATGCATCAAACTTGACAACTTCAGGATTTCCTTGGGTCATAAGTCTCCAAGTACTAGCAAAAGTCTGGTAAGCATCTGGTAAGGCATCAAGCACAAGGGAACTGTCTGAAATGACTTCACTTGCAAAAATAAGTTGCTCATTGATATTCTTGACACCAGCAAGGAAAGTGTCCATATCATCTTCCTCATGCATAATCTTCTACTCCAGCTCTTTACGCAGCAAAGCAATTTTAGCCTCATTGCGACCTGCATAAAGACCTGCTAGAATATCCCAAGCCTGTTTTGCAGATTTTGCTGAACGGATGTGAGGAACAATGGTGCTCTTCACAGACAACACAATCAATGCATGATCCTGCGCATCCTTAACATCCCAAGGAGCTTGTTCTGCCATAGGCAAAACTGTTAGGAAATAAGACGTAGCTAAATAGATAATTGAGTAGATTACTTAATGGAGAGAGACAGATTTATATACACAAGATTATAGAGTAGAGAGAGAGAGAGAGAGAGAGAGAGAGAGTACACATGATATACGTGGTTCACCCAATGTGGGCTACGTCCACGGGAAAGCAGCCACTCAATGGCTTTAGTACTTCAAAACAAGAAGTAGTTTACAAAGGGATTATACCCTTAATGGAGCTCCCGCCTTGCTTCACTCTCACCACCTCACACTCACCTTGTTGCATCAACTTCACACTATGAAATGTGTGTAGAAATGGCCTCCTTTTATAGGCCAAAAGGGCTGCCCTCTCTTATGAGAGACAGCCATGTGTAGCCGCCCTTGTGCGAATAAGTCCAAATCGGACCCTCCAATCCGCCCATGTGTGGCCGCCCTTGAGAAGACAAGTCCACTTTTGAATTCGGCCACCGGCCATTGAATTCCGACCACCGGCCATCGGCCATTGACTACCGGCCACCGGCCAACCGACCGGTTGTTTTCCAACCACTTTCCGGCCGCCGGCCGACCATAATATTCCGGCGAAAAAGAATATTCCGGCGAAAAAAAAAGTATCGGGGGTCTTTAAAGTTGCCCCTGATTCTTGTCCGTGAAAATTTTGGTTTCTGGTGAGTGATTTTCCTTCACGCACGATGGCTTCTCCTCATAATGGGGGCCTTACAAATGTGCGCTTTTACCACAGAAAATTACAAGGGTAAATCAGGCTCCATACTTAACAATCTCCCACTTGGAGACTGATCTCCAAACCAAACCTGTGACTGCTTTCCATTCTGGCTTCTTATCCTTGAATGCCGATTGAAGATGAGCAAAAGCTCAACTTCTCCTTGTTGACCACCTTTGTAAACATGTCTGCAGGATTTTCACTTGTATGCACCTTTCCTAGCTTTAGTTGTCCCTCTTCCAAAAGAGTGCGTATGAAGTGATATCTCACCTCAATGTGCTTTGTCCTTGAATGAAAGACTGAGTTCTTCGCAATATGGATAGCGCTTTGGCTATCACTGTACAAGACACAATTGTCTTGTTTGAATCCACGCTCTTCTAAGAATCTGTGGAGCCACAGAATTTCTTTTCTTGCCTTAGTCATTGCTACATACTCTGCTTCCGTGGTAGAAAGTGAAACCACTTTCTGCAGCTTTGAAGCCCAACTTACTGCTGTGCCTCCAACCGTGAACACATATCCAGTAGTGCTCCTTCGAGTATCTTTGTCACCTGCCATATCTGCATCAGCATACCCTTCTAGAAAAATATCAGTTCCTCCAAAATACAAAGCATTTGTTGTTGTCCCTTTTAGATACCTAAGTATCCACTTCACAACTTGCCAATGCTCTTTACCTGGGTTGTCCATGAACCTACTCACAACTCCCACTGCATGTGCAATGTCTGGCCTTGTCCAGACCATAGCATACATTAGAGAACCTACCGCTGCAGCATATGGAACTTTAGACATATAGGCTATCTCCTCTTGTGTCTTTGGACACATATCCTTCATTAGTTTAAAATGACCAGCCAAAGGTGTAGAAACGGTTTTGCATTTTGCATTGCAAATCTTTCTAGTACCTTCTTGATGTAATCTTCTTGAGATAGCTTTATTGTCTTCTTCGTCCTGTCCCTTGATATTTTCATACCAAGTATCCTCTTTGCAGCACCTAAATCTTTCATTGAAAAAGATTTAGACAGCTCCTCCTTTAGGTCTTTGATGTCTTGCATGTTAGCACTTGCAATCAACATGTCATCAACATACAACATTAGGATGATGAATTTCCCATCTCCCAAATTCTTCGTGTAGACGCAGTGATCGGAGTTGCATCTTGTGAATCCATGATCCAACATCCATCGATCAAACTTCAAGTACCATTGTCTTGATGCTTGCTTTAAACCATACAAGCTCTTCTTTAATCTGCAAACCATTTTCTCCTTACCTTTTACTTCATACCCCTTTGGTTGAAGCATGTAGATTTCCTCCTCTAAGTCACCGTGAGGGAATGCCGTATTTACATCCATTTTCTCGAGATTTAGATCATGAGCAGCCACAAGGCTTAAGACAAGCCTAATTGAGTTCATTTTTACAATAGGAGAAAATATTTCATTGAAGTCAATACCTTTCTTTTGAGAAAAACCTTTTACCACAAGCCTAAACTTGTACCTTTTCTTCCCACCTTCTTCTTCCTTTAGCTTGTACCCCCATTTGTTTTGAAGTGCCCGCTTACCTTTAGGAAACTCAACCAACTCCCATGTTTGGTTGCGATGTAGTGAGTCCATCTCCACTTGCATGCTCTTCGTCCATTCTTCTTTGGATTCATGTTGCATAGCTTCTTCATATGATTCCAGCTCTCCAGAATCTGAGATCAAGAGATGGTTGAAGGAAGGAACAAACCTTTCTGGAGGTCTACTTGCTCTTGTAGATCTTCCGGGAATAGGTTGAGGCTCCTCATTTGGTTGACGTTGTTGCACATTGTCACCGTTTGCAGTCCTTGAGTCTTCACCGTCCTCAAGCTCCATGTACTCATCATCTGTTTCTTTTGTTTGTTTTCTTTCCAAGTAATCTTTGTACATATTTTGTTCGTTAAAAATTACATCCCTACTCCTTAAGATTTTACTATCTTCAGGATTCCATATGCGATACCCAAAGTCTCCTTCTCCATAGCCAATGAAGAAACACTTTTTGGACTTTGCATCTAACTTTGATCTTAGGCTTCTATCTATGTGCATGAAAGCCTCACACCCAAACACTTTGAGAAATGCATAATTCACCGGTTTACCTGTCCATGCCTCTTCTGGAACTCCCCCATCCAATGCCGTTGAGGGTGACCAATTGATTAAGTACACAGACGTACTTACAGCTTCCGCCCAAAGCTCAAGCGGTAGGCCTGCATGTAGCCACATGCTTCGTGCTCGTTCCATGATTGTCCTGTTCATCCTTTCTGAAATCCCATTTTGTTGAGGTGTCCTTGGGGTTTTCCTTTGCCTCCGAATGCCATTGCTAGCACAAAAGCTTTCAAAAGCTTGGCTGCAATATTCGCCTCCATTGTCGAATCTGAGGCATTTAACCTTGGTACCTGTTTCATTCTCCACAAAGGCTTTCCACCTTTGAAATATGGAAAATACATCGGATTTATTCTTCATGACATAAACCCATGTTTTTCTAGTCGCATCGTCTATGAATGCTACATAGTACAATGAGCCACCAAGTGATGGTGTACTTGCAGGACCCTAAACATCAGAATGAACCAGCTCAAGTTTTTTATTTTTTCTTTCATTGCCTGATTTTTGAAATTTTACCCTCTTTTGTTTACCATAAGCACAATCTTCACAAAACTCTAAGTCCACTTCTTTCAAACCTGGTAGAAGCTTCTTTGTTTGAAGGATTTGCATTCCTTTGGCACTCATATGCCCAAGTCAGTAGTGCCACACCGCACTGTCAACTTCAGTAGTTGTTGCACAAGCTGAAGGTTGCGTGCTAACAGTACACAAGTAAAGTGTACCGACTTTTTCACCCTTGGCAACCACCAAAGATCCCTTTGAGATCTTCCACCGTTTATTTCCGAATGCAATGTTGTGACCTTCATCGTCCAATTGTCCTGTAGAGATCAAATTTTTGCGAAGAGAAGGAACATGCCTAACATCTTTAAGCTTCCATTCATTTCTGTTAGCAGTTTTGACAGAAACTGTACCTTTGCCGACAATCTCACAAGCTTCATCATCTCCCAAGTATACATACCCAAAATTACCTTTGGTGTAGTCTTGGAAATGTTGCTTGTGTGGTGTCGCATGGAATGAAGCCCCGGAATCTACTATCCAGGAATTAGACACATTGTCTAATGAGAGAATTAGAGCATCTTGCTCTACTTTACCTACCACATTGGCCTCCGATGTTGGCTTGTTGGCTTGTTGTCTTGAGACTCTGTCTCCTTCTTCTTCTTGGACCAGCAATCCTTCTTGACGTGGCCCTTCTTGCCGCAGTTCCAACATTCAAGAACTGACTTTGTGCGTGACTTGCTCCGCCTTGAGCGATCACGACCCTTTTGGTTTTTGAACCTCTCCTTAGGCCTTCCTCTTGTTTCCACTGATAGTGCAGCACTTGATGATTCTCCTGTGCTTCTCCTTTGCATTTCCTCGCTTAGGAGAACACCCACAACATCATCAAACTTAAGAGTATTTGTGCCAGAGATAGAATTACTTACAGCCATCACAAGGCTGTCCCAACTATCCGGTAGAGATGTTAGTATAAGGAGAGCTCGCACTTCGTCATCGAAATTGATTTTCACTGATCGAAGTTGACTTATGTTTGTGTTAAAGTCATTTAGGTGTTCTGCAACTGAACCATTCTCTGCCATCTTTAGATTGAACAAGCGCTTCATAAGAAATACCTTATTGGATGCCGATGGTTTCTCGTAGAAGTCGTCAAGTGACTTCATCAAGTCCTCCATGTTCTTCATCTCCGAAACATTGAAGGCCACCGTTGATGCCAAGCTTAACCGGATTGTTCCCAGTGCCTTTCAATCAAGGACAATCCATGCTTCATCTGCCATTGTTGTGGGCTTCTTCGCAAGACCGCCTAGTGGCAAATAGAGGTCCTTCTGGTAGAGATAGTCTTCAATCTGCATCTTCCAATGTTGGTAGTTTTTGCCGTTGAACTTCTCAATCTTGAGCTTCCCTTCCTCCGCCATAACTCCCACTCAATTCAAGGAATCCTTTCCTTGAGATAATTTAGCTATGAGTAAACCTTGCTCTGATACCAGTTGTTAGGAAATAAGACGTAGCTAAATAGATAATTGAGTAGATTACTTAATGGAGAGAGACAGATTTATATACACGAGATTATAGAGTAGAGAGAGAGAGAGAGTACACATGATATACGTGGTTCACCCAATGTGGGCTACGTCCACGGGAAAGCAGCCACTCAATGGCTTTAGTACTTCAAAACAAGAAGTAGTTTACAAAGGGATTATACCCTTAATGGAGCTCCCGCCTTTGCTTCACTCTCACCACCTCACACTCACCTTGTTGCATTAACTTCACACTATGAAATGCGTGTAGAAATGGCCTCCTTTTATAGGCCAAAAGGGCTTCCCTCTCTTACGAGAGACAGCCATGTGTAGCCGCCCTTGTGCGAATAAGTCCAAATCGGACCCTCCAATCCGCCCATGTGTGGCCGCCCTTGAGAAGACAAGTCCGCTTTTGAATTCGGCCACCGGCCACCGGCCATCAGCCATTGACTACCGGCCACCGGCCAATCGACCGGTTGTTTTCCGACCACTTTCCGGCCGCCGGCCGGCCATAATATTCCGGCGAAAAAAAAAGTATCGGGGGCCTTTAAAGTTGCCCCTGATTCTTGTCCGTGAAAATTTTGGTTTTCGGTGAGTGATTTTCCTTCACGCACGATGGCTTCTCCTCATAATGGGGGCCTTACAAATGTGCGCTTTTACCACAGAAAATTACAAGGGTAAATCAGGCTCCATACTTAACAAAAACAACTCTAACAACTGCAATCCTTGCAGCAAGACCTACAACATCCTCAACATCGCCTACATCCTCAGAACCAGGACGTACATCAATGCCCTGCACAATGTTCCAGACACCCTTTGACACAAGAACATGTTTCTTCATATAAGCTCACATAGGGTAGTTGTCCCCATCCAACCTGTCCTCAGCAACAAACATCTTGAACACATCTGTGTTGTTGCTGTCAGCCATGGTAAATGCTGCACGATGTGAAAATTGCCCAAAAATAGGAGAAATGGAGCAGGAACAACCTGTGCTATATAGCACAAACCGTAGAAGACTATAAGGCACCTGTTATGCAGAAAACGGCACTGACAAAAATTTTGCACAAAATGACAAAATAGCTTGTGCAGTACTGTCTATAGTGGAAACGGAGGCCGAAATGAGCCCAAATCAAAATTCTGAGCAAACCAAGCCTACGAGCCTCCCCAAAATATTTTTCGACCTGCGCGAACGCTTGCCAAAGCTCACTAAAATTGGAGAAAGTGAGCACGCGTGTGCTGGAGCAACTAGCGACTAAGCCCGGGAGGACGTGACCTGCTCTAATATCAATTGTTGGAATTAGGGTTGCAAAGAAACACACACAGCTTGGAGAAGATGAAGGAAGCTCAAGGCACACAATAGAGAGTGTTTTACTTAGTGTGCAATGGAAAGATGGATAGCCCTAGAGTGATGGGCGTATATACAATGCACGGGGTAAAAACCTCCTAAAGAGGGAAAAAATGCCCCGGCGGTCCTAGTGTGTTCACACACATCACTACCACATGTATATGGTAACAACTAGTGCATGGAGGCTACAAGAGATAGCTAATCTCTCGAAAACCTAAGTCTAACTGGTTTCTACCTACCTCGGTCTCAAACATGTGACGTGCATCAAAAGCTTCTTTCCTTACCGCAACCTTATCTAGACAATTTTGTGTAGCTAAGAAATCCGAATGCAACGAAACTTATTCCCTAGCATGAGTAGACTATCCTTAACACTCTCATGTACTCAAATGTCATTTTTGACACTCGGATAAAATCGTGCATAAGATAAAAAACCTATTTTAGGTGAGTCAATTTTGGCATTCGAAGCACTCTACGGCTTTCTCTAGACGTGCTCTATCTATTGCTAAGGTCAAAAACCAATTATGGTGTGTGTATTGTACATAGGGAGCGAGAACAGCTCGTAGATAGGCATGACTAAAAACACACTTTTATCGCAAGAAACTTACGCTAAATGAAAAATCTTTCACCTACAAACGTGTTGGTATACTCGAAATAGAAATGCAACACCGTATAAGAGAGACACAAAGAGTTGAAGATATTGTATACTCACAATAAGCTTTTGCAGCTTACACTCACTTCATTATCCAAAAATTGAGGTCAATTATTACAGAATCTGGCTTTTATACCTTAACCAAGGTTCAAAGAATGGATTTCTAACTATGTGGGCTCAATAACAAGTCTTAAGAAGTGCATAAACTCACAAACTTGGAAGCTCTTGGCCCCTTTAGACTCACCGACAATCAATGGTATTACAATGGCTTTGGACTTTGTGAGATCTATCAATAATAGAATGGGGTTTAATACAATGAATTGGGATAAAAAATGAGAGTGGTGTCCCTTTGATTCTCTTAGTCTGGTTTCATTAGCTGAGCAGCTAACATTCCCTCGCTCCTTGCATGTGTAGTTTGTGACATAGCTACTTAGGGTGCTAAGTAGTGGTTGGGCTTCCTTGCTTCGGTCCTTTTTGCATGTTTCTTGAGAGCTTGTTGGTTCTTGAGGCGGAGTTATTTGTCCTCTGTCAACATGAACTACATTGCAATTTTGTTCCTTTGCTTGACTATCAAGTAGCTAACAAACCTTGCTCTCAAGTTGGTGATGACGGGGCCAAAAATTTTGGATCTGTAAGTGAAGAAGCCCGTATAGAACGCCTCTTCAAAATTTTGCATGTAATAGGATGGTAGAAACATCACCCGAGCATAGAATCCATGGAGCACTCCTCCAAAGGTTGGCCAGATAGATCATAGCACAATCCCTTGTTACCTTCAAGGAATGACATTCACGTTGAATCTATTTTTTCTGCACGGTGGAAAGTCTGCAAGCAGGTTAGGAGAATTTTGAAAAATATTAACCAGCATGATGCATGCCAAGTCTAGAATCCCTCTGAATAGATGAATGGTCGAGGATAGTGTATCCACCATATACGTCTCTGTGGGTGGGTTATTCTATGGTGGTGGGAACCTCGGGTATTTGAGCCAAGTGGATCTCTTTTGCTTGATGATTGAATGTTGATGCCAGCTTCTAACTCTCAATACCGGCGCTGCACAGGATCTTGATTGATATTTGATGGCACATTTGTATAAAAGATGAGATACCCGAGCTGTCAGTTTAGCTAAATCTCCTACCATTTTTGAGGTGGCATTGTTGGGTTGTCCTTGAAGTCCTTGAGAAATCTGTCCTCTATTTGAAGCACTTCAAACTTTATGAGTGGGAAGGGGAGAGCCTATTGATGCCATGCTTCATTGATGTTGGCCAGTGTGAGAAGGTTGACATTGATCGAGTGCAGGATCCGCTCCTCCCATTGCATTGCTTCTTTCCAAATGGTCTCTGCTGCTTCTTCTACTTGCTTCTTTAATGTTGCTTCCTCCTTGGCAGTTAGGATTTTTGGTTGAGTTGAGGGTCTAGCTTCTTTGAGAGGAATCTCTAGCTTTGGGAAATTTTCCTCTTGAGTGGTATCTACTTCAAAGTCCATGAATTGTAGGGCATCTTTATCTCCCATTACGGACTTATCTTGTTCTTGTCCTGATGTTGTTACATGTGCCTTGAAAGCCTCTTGTGGTTTGCTCAACTCATCTTTGAGTTGCTCAATTTCTTATAGACTTATCTTGTTCTTCTCCTTATCTTTGAGAGGAATCTTTAGCTCTGGGAGATTTTACTCTTGACTGGTATCTACTTCAAAGTCCATGAACTTAGGGCATCTTTATCTCCCATTGCAGACTTATCTTGTTCTTCTCCTGACGTTGTCACATGTACCTTGAAAGCCTCTTGTGCTTTCCTCAACTCATCTTTGAGTTGCTCAATTTCTTTTTGGTATCCCTCCTCCCGCTACATAAAAATGAGGGAGAGTTCCCTTCTTTGCATTTTCTCTACCTTTAGCTCCATTTCCAAGGTCTCAAATTTTTTGTTCCACGTCCTTATATTCCTCATATATTCCCTATAGTACGGCCACTATGGAATTTTTCTTGAGCTAATTTAGCAATTTGTTTTGCTCTTGGACGAGCTTCTGACTGTGCCAATTGAGTATTTGCAATATTTAGCTGGATTTGTAGCCGTTGTATTGTGGAAGCTGACTCTTGTAAATAGGTGTTTGTTTCATTGAATTGTTGCTCTTGCTGACTCTTTGTTTGAAGAGCTTCCAAGTTCGCTACCATACTTTGTAGTTAGCTCGGCCAGTTTCTTTTCTTTGAGTTCCATGGATTCTTTGTATCCCTCATTACAAGTGTTTGCCATGTCGAGCCTATCATTTGAGTATCGTAATTGCTAATACAAATTGTGGACTTGTTGGTAATGAGCACAGATTTTGTCTCTCATTTTGTCCACCACATCATGCACATATTGGGCATATTCATCTATGTCCTCCAGACTTTCCAGGTTTTTTGAGTGGCTCGCTTCAGGTTGATCTAGTGATGTGTCAAGAACCTTGGTTGTGAGTGGTTCATCCAACTAATTTGTTTGTGTGTCCAGAGTCTCTCTTTTGGGAGGGCTTCATGTGGCTTATCCACTTGCTCCTTTTCAGACTCCTTGGTATGGTGGAAGCTCAGCCAGCTTTTTTCCTTCATAGTATTCTTCTTTGAAGCTCTTGAAGTAGATGAGAGTGAACCTGACAGATTATCATCAAATTTTTTGCTCAAATAAATTCCAGCAAGTCCCAACCGAGTAGAAAAGCTAATAAGGCAAAAAAAGAGCACTAAAAAGCACAATTCTGGCAAACTTTATCTTAGGCGTTCCTAAGATACAAATGGGTGTAAGTGCATGCAAATTAGTGCTATATTGAATGCTAGGAGGTGTATGAGTTGCAAGTGATATGAAAAAAGTTTGATAGCTTTTGGACACTTGTGGTGAGAGTTATGGACAAATTTATGTCCACTTTCAGAGCTTTTGGTGAATGATGGAGTTATATTGTGCCAAACTTTATGAAACTTGTCAAGGTGCATTATTTGACCCCTATAAAAATTTTTGTGTCCCTAAATGGAAAGTCAAGTCCTCCTTTTATCATTTCTATCTTATATGCACCTAAAATAGATATGGATGATTTTGGGCCAATTTGTGCTCCTGGAAACTTGATTGGTTGTGGAGTTTTGATTCTTGGTGTCTGATGAAGTTTAATCTTGTTTCACAAGCTAAAAGTTAGTTATGGCCACTTTTAATCTCTTTGGTGCGGTAAAGTGAATTTGAAAGTATTTATGCATGAGAGAAGTGTATCAGTGTAATGTAGCCTTTGTGATGGGTAAGGGGATCGTGCCAATGTGAAAATGTGTGCAAAAAATTCTTCCAACCTAGAAGATCATCTTCGGCGTGCCTAAGATAAACTTTACAATCTATTGTCATTTAGGGCCTAATCTTACCCCATCTAGCTTCTACTATGTTAATTATGAAGGTTGAACCCCTTGGTTGTGTTTCTTGCACTTGGTGTTGTCCTTGATGAGGTTGACAGTCCTCTTTTGAGCCGATCTTGACTTGGAGTCACTAACCACTAGTTGTGTGCCCACTGAATATTGGTAAAGGTCCAATGTATTGTATAGAGTTCCTTCTTTGAGTTTGAGGTCAAACGGATCAGTATTTTGCACTGTGGTGCAAAATGTCCCTTTGTGGTGAGGATATTGTGTGGAATTCCACAACTTGACACGCAGCAATATTTCAATGCTATACAAGAAGTCATGCAGAATCCCAGTTTACGACAATTGCAGAGGTGCAAAGTGATCCAACTCTAAATCCCAATCTTGAGTTTATGTGCATGTTCATGGCCAGTCACTTTGCAGTAGCAATCAAGCTACACATAAATACATTGCCCTTACATGCAACCCAAGAAAAACAGTGGCTAAGTGGTTATCACACTTAGATTTCAACGAATGTTTTTTTACAACAAATTATAACCGACGTCCCCTATGCTCCCTATTCTCAGGTTGGGGCATGCTACCAGTCTATTACAAGAGATGGGAATGGCTGTAGTTTTCTTGCAGAGGTGCTCGGTCTTTTTGTTTCCATATTGGTGATGCAGAGTCTCAACCCCACAGTTTTTCAAGTTTGCATAGTGTTCTTAGTGTCAAGCTTTGTTGAAGAAAACTTGTCAACTCACACTCATTGAGCCCCTTATGGAGAGGGATACATGTTGCAAAAATTTTAACTTGATGTTTGCCCCTGGTCGTTCCTCATTTTGTCCAATAACTTTGGGATAGTGACCTAAAGTTTGCATAAGAAAGATGTATGAGTTCCATGCCTCAATGATCTTTGGCATGATGTTGATCTTTTGTTTGGTCCAGTCTCCAAGTCGTGTCCCCTAGTCCCTAAGTTGTATGATCACTCCCCCCGATGAGGCGCCGGAGTTGATCCCTTTTGTCCAGTCCATTCTTAGCCCAAAATTGTAAAAAAGATGTCAATATTTTTTCTCCCTAAGGGGGGAGGTGTGGTGTGTGGTCGTGTAGGTAGAGTCCGTCCACCTAGTGTGGTCGGACATGTTATGGTTGTAACCACTCTCTAGCATAATATAAGGAGGTGCTCATGCTTGCATGAGACAGACTCAGTTCCATCCAATCTTGCCTTCCACTCATGTACATCACAATATGGTCATTTTTCCTTGTAAGACATATTTAGGAATTTTGGGAATTATTCAAGTCCCATTGTTTAAAATGAGATCTGAAATTGCAATATTTTTTGTTAAGTTTGACCTCATGGTTGTTTGTGGGGACCCTTTGTGGCCATATAAATTGAAGCACTAGCACATGAACCGGGGGGCACAAACTTAAGTTTAAAAAATTTCAAGCCTCACTTGTTGCTACTATGTGGGATATTAAGAAGAGTATTTAATTTGAGTTCGAGCCTCATATAGCTCGCTTAAACTAGCAAGTGGAGACACTCAAACTTCGTTCAAGGCACTAGCACATGGATGCGAGACTCAAACCTAAACTCAATCCTCACTTACTGTTGCTCTATAGGATATTAAGAGGAGGTTTGAAGCTCATTAGAGCATCACATGCCTCAATTAAACTAGCAAGTGGGCATGAGGCTCAAGCCTAGTTCAAGAGAACTCTATGTGACTAGAGGAATATGGTATCATAAATTAACCTTAACACAACCATATCTTCAACACACAATTTTTCTTTTTTGTTTGTGTATATGCAGCGACAAATCATTTGGAAGCATGATTTTAACATTGTTGATAAGGAAGAGTAACTTTTATGGCAAAAAAAAAGGATGAGTAACTTTTTAATAAATAGCACTTTCATCAAACATTGCACTAATAATAAAAAAAATATTGTACAAATTCAAGACACTTTAAAGGGAGGCCAATGGAATCAAAAGCTCATCCAAGAGTACAATGTTAAGAAACTAGGATAAAAAATGAGCAACAAAATTGGACTTGTTCACAAGCCCTTACGAAACCAATTTTCATGTTGAGGGGATCTCAAATGAGGATGGTGTTTACAAACACCAAGATAACAAATGAAGGGAAAAAAAAGATATTAACACTTGTATTCTTAGTTATGTAGACAAATCATATTTACAATAAGATAAACATGAGTTTCTAAGCACAGCGGCTAACCCAATACATATATATCCTTAATAATTATGTTTCCTCTTGTACATACATTGTTTCTTTATTGCAAGCCAAGTCATTTACTAGACTGCTACAAGTATATCCCGTCTTGTCTTTGCATATGTCATTCTAGGTAGCCATGCAATTGTTGTTCCCCTCAAAAAAATTTAATCTCTTCACTTGATAGGCTCCAAAATTTTGCAAAAATGAAGTATGTTAGTGCATATTCCACGTTCATGAGGAAGGGAGGGTTTCTCTTTAATTACAAAGGTGGGGACTCTCTCTGATGAAGAGCATGATCATGCTTACTGTTCCAACTAGATAATATGTAGATATAGGCTACTTCCATGAGATTACTTTCATGGATTTGGTACCCTTTCATTACGTTACATATCTTAAATATTAATAGATAAATATAAACACATCACTATCTAGCAAATCAAAGAGGATAGGGGTATAGTTCCCGAGCTCGGGGGGTGCACAGTTAAGAAACTATTCATATAATTTGCATTCAAAGGATATTAAAAAAAACCCTTTACTCACATGCTTAAGGTAATAAAATAAAATAAAAACCGAGTTCTCAAGTCCAAATAAACCACTACTTGTCACATGCTAGATTGTGGAGGGCATCTCGTTGAGAGCAAAGGGAGGAATTTTCTCTAATCAAGAGCACAAGCATGCCTGCTTTTGCAACTAAATAACACATACATGAAGGATATATCCATGAGATAATTACATGGGAATGGTATCCTTTTCTTATCTTCAATAGGTTAAGAGTATCTAAACAAACCAAAAGCATCCTTATCAACTAGCATCAAAGAGGAGAGGAGTGTGGTTCACCACTCAAATGCACAACCTTATATCACACGCTTGATTGGAGGAGGACATATCTTTGAGCACCGATGCTAGAATTGTATCTTAATGATGAGTATAAGCATGCTTTATTTTGGGAGAGAGTAGTATGTACTATGGGATCTAATTTCATGAGATAGTTCCATGGAGCCTCAAGGGGTGCATTATTTAGTACCCCCCATATAGTGTGCATTCATGGGGTAATTTAAAAAACCCCTATATATTTTAACATGTTTGAATGAATAAAATGACTCTTTATTTTAGGATTTTTTTAAAAAAAATTGAATATAAAACCTCCTTATTTTAATGTATCTTTGTTTAATTGCCTAAAGTGTTTGCCTCTAAAAATCCCTCCTATTGAACTCACAAGGTAACATGATTACATAGTACATCCCCCGAGCATGGAGCGGCCTCTATTTGTTTGTATTGATCACTTGAATAGAACATAAGAGCAATTTTTGAGAAATTGATGAAACTTCAAATGTGGTCTTTACAAACACAACATATACTCAAAAACCAAAATAAAACAGATTTTGTTATGATGAAAACTCATAAAAATATGAAAAAATTTACTCGAAGATACATAAATAATATCTATAGATATATTGGCACTTATTCAAGTAGTGCAACTTTTAAAAGCATCATTAATACTCCTTTTATATTTGACTCATTTTTTAGTGCTAGACATGATTGTGCAAATTTCATTCATACTTGAGGTCATGAATCCTTGGTCATATACCTTAGTGATAAGATCACATAACTTAGTTGTGCAAATTTCATTTGTACTTGAGGACATGAATACTTGGGCCTATAACTTAGTGATAAGATGACAGAACATGGATTCTAAATCCAAAGTTTATTCTTTTGAATAAGGTGTTTTTCCTTCAAGCTACCTCTTGTATAATATAGGTAGCTTTTTCTTAAAATACTTCATGCGTACTTTTATATGTGTTTCTTTCCATCTTTGTATAATTAAGATTACCAAGGCTTGTTTTAATTGGACAGTTGCAATAAGGAACTCTCTAAAGCCAAAACTAAAGCTTTTTTTCTACTTAGGTGGCTTCTCTTCACAAAGTTAGCATCTATCTATAAGACATGCTTGGCTATTAATAAAAAACTCAAACATCAAATAAAAAAACATTAATGACTTCATTTAAATCTAAGCTATGATGTAAGAATACCATATTTATGCACTTAACAAGTCCTTTTCATAAAATTGTACCAAATATAATTATTGATGTCCCTATCTCTATTCAAACCATATCTCAAAAATAAAATACCAGTTCTAACTATTCTAGTCATATTGGTAAACTAAAAGTTCCAAATCTTCTCATTCCTCAGTCTTCTAAACTAATACAAAGAGGTTTTAGGATAAGTTGTGAGTCTTCACATGTCCATATCCTTCTCATGACAGTAATATATATCTCACAATATTGTTGAAGGACAAGCGAGGGATAATCCCAGGTAATTGGCGTTGATATTGAATAGGTACATAATCTTGAGTCAAGCGATCAAAAAATTTTAGAGAATAACAATGTGCAAGGTTGAATTTTGAGGTCTATAGCTGATGTAGATAACTTTCCGTTGTTTTACAAGCATTTTTGGATCATGAGGCTCAAACTAAATTTTGAGTCTCATGTGATACAGATACTTGGGGATGGCTTCTAGTTAAAAAGAGTTTATATGGCACTCTTTGGAAGATGTCTTTCAATTGGAAAGAATTATCCAAGAGTCTCTTGCTTGTGAGACTCTCATGCTTAGTGTTGAAATAGTCTTGCAGGTATAAAGAGTCCTCCTAGAGTTCTCATGAGGGTCAAGAGCTTCATAAGTTAGAGATGTTTAAAAATGGATTTCAACTTGAAAGAGTTTTGTATGTGTCTCTAACCCATGAGAATCAAACCTAAGTTCCAACCTCATAAGGTAGGACTCTTGTAGATGGATTCTACAAGAGTCCTACTAGAGTGTTCATGATGCTTGTAGATGGATTCTAGCTTGGAAGAGTCCTACTAGAGTGTTCATGATGCATATAAATTGAGTCTTTAGATGATGAGACTCAAAACCAAGTTTGGACCGCATGAAGACTCAATTAAAATCTTGTGAGATACAAACCCTTCGGCATAGTTTCTAGATTATAGAAATTGTTGTACTAGAGTGGTCATGTGGCCTTGCAACTAGAGACTAAATGCTCAACTAAAACAAGTCATGTTTGAGTGCTCACGAGGCTTAAAAAATAAACACCCATGTCATGAGGCTTGAGCATAATTTCGAGCCTCGAAGCTAGAGACTAAATGCTCAGTTAAAATAAGGTTTATCGTGCTCAAGAGCTTGAAAACTATCTAGGTCATGAGGGTCAAACGTTAGTTTGAACTCAAGAGGAATAGAATAAATGCTTGACTACTTAGAAAGAGTTTTGCAAGAGTCTTTGTTTCAAGAAGCACAAGAGAGAGAGACAAAGAAAGAGAGGAGATATCATACCTTGAGGTACGTCTACCCTCAAGCAAGTTAAGGGTGTCATTGCCTTTGTAGGATGTGACAAGCGTGGATAACAGCTGCAAGAACATATGCATGATCTTGCTCAATATTTATCTTTTGTTTTCCATGCACTATCCTCGCCATCTACTTCCCAAGAGGCCCTCTTTTCCATATGATGTACCTACAATCACGCACATCCATACAGATTCCATGGATGGAAGCTTCTTAATTGCCTCCACAGAAGGTATCAGGCAAGTAAGTTCTTCCTCCTAGAGTTCTCATGAGGATTAATAATTGAGTCTCAAGGGCATGAGGGTCAAGAGCCTCAGGAGTCAGAGATGTTTAAATATGGATTTCAACTTGAAAGAGTTTTGCATGTCTCTCTGGCCCATAAGCATCAAACCTCATGAGATAGGACTCTTGTAGATGGATTCTAGCTTGGCAGAGTCCTACTAGAGTGTTCATGAGATAGGAATCTTGTAGATGGATTCTAGCTTGGAAGAGTCCTACTAGAGTGTTCATGATGCTTACAAATTGAGTCCTTAGATGATGAGACTGAACAACAACCGCATGTAGACTCAATTCAAATCTAGTGAGATACAAACCTTCGTAGTTTCTAGATAGAAATTGTTCTACTAGAGTGGTCATGCGGCTTGAAAATTGAGTATCCATGTCATGAGGCTTGAAATTAAATTTGAGCTTGATGAGTTCTACTAGAGTGCTCATGAGGCTTGAAAATTGAGTTTTTGTGTCATGAGGCTCAAAATTAAGTTGTTCCAGCCTCGAATCTTGAGACTGTATTTTCAACTAAATCAAGTTATATTTGAGTACTCATGAGGCTTGAAAACTAATCATTCAGGTCATGAGGCTCGAACTTAAGTTCGAGCCCTTAACTTAGAGACTAAATGCTCAACTAAAACAATTCATGTTTAAGTGCTCACGAGGCTTGAAAAATAAACATCCATGTCATGAGGCTTGAACTTAAGCTCGAGCCTCGAATCTAGAGACTAAATGCTCAACTAAAATAAGGTTTATCGTGCTCAAGATGCTTGAAAACTATCCAGGTCATGAGGGTTAAACTTTAGTTCAAACCCAAGAGGAATAGAATAAATGCTCGACTACTTAGAAAGAGTTTTGCAAGAGTCTTTGTTTCAAGAAGCATGAGAGAGAGAGAGAGAGAGAGAGAGAGAGAGAGAGAGAGAGAGAGAGAGAGAGAGAGAGAGAGAAGAGATCATACCTTGGGATACTTATGCCCTCAAAAAAATTAAGGGCACCAATGTCACTGCATTTGTAGGATGTGGCAAGCATGGATGCCAGTTGCAGGCACGCATGTATGCGCTTGCTCAATATTTATCTTCTGTTGTCCATGAAACAGTATCCTTGCCACCTACTTCCCAAGTGGCCCTCTTTTCTATATGATGTACCTACATTCAGGCACATACCATAAAGATTCCATGGATGGAAGCTTCCGAATTGCCTCCACAATAGGTATCAAGCAGGCAATCTCTTCCTCCTAGAGTTATCATCAGAATTAATAATTGAGTCTCAAGGGCATGAGGGTCAAGAGCCTCATGAGTTATAGATGTTTAAAGATGGATTTCAACTGGAAAAAGTTTTTTCTTTGTGGCTCATAAGACTCAAACCTCATGAGATAGGACTCTTGTAGATGGGTTCTAGCTTGAAAGAGTCCTACTAGAGTGTTCATGATGCTTACAAATTGAGTAATTAGATGATGAAGCTGAAAAACAAGTTTGGACTGCATGAAGACTCAATTCAAATATAGTGAGATACAAACCCTTCGGAATAGTTTCTAGATAGAAATTGTTCTACTAGAGTGGTCATGGGGCTTCAAAATTGAGTATCCATGTCATGAGGCTTGAACTTAAGTTTGAGCGTGATGAGTTCTACTAGAGTGCTAGTGAGGCTTGAAAATTGAGTTTTTGTGTCATGAGGCTCGAACTTAGATTCTAGCCGTGAATCTTGAGACTATATTTTCAACTAAAACAAGCTATATTTGAGTACTCATGAGGCTTGAAAACTAAAGTATTCACGTCATGAGGCTCGAACTTAAGTTCGAGCCCTGAAACTAGCGACTAAATGCTCAACTAAAACAAGTCATTTTTTAGTGATCATGAAGCTTGAAAAATAAACATCCATGTCATGAGGCTCGAACTTAAGTTTGAGCCTCGAAGCTAGAGACTAAATACTCAACTAAAATAAGGTATATCATGCTCAAAATGCTTGAAAACTATCCAGGTCATGAGGGTTAAACTTTAGTTCGAATCCAAGAGGGATAGAATAAATGCTTGACTACTTAGAAAGAGTTTTGCAAGAGTCTTTGTTTCAAGAAGCATGAGAGAGAGAGAGAGAGAGAGAGAGAGAGAGAGAGAGAGAGAGAGATAAGAGAGATCATACCTTGAGCTACTTATGCCCTCAAAAAATTAAGGGCATGAGTGTCACTGCATTTGTAGGATGTGGCAAGAATGGATGCTAGTTGTAGGCACGCATGCATGCACTTGCTCAATATTTATCTTCTGTTGTCCATGCAGTATCCTCACCACCTACTTCCCAGGTGGCTCTCTTTCCATGATGTACCTACATTCAGGAACATACCATAAAAATGGCATGGATAGAAGCTTGTGAATTGCCTCCACAACAGGTATCAAGCAAGCAATCTCTTCCTCCTAGAGTTCTCATGAGGATTTATAATTGATTCTCAAGGGCATGAGGGTCAAGGGCCTCATGCATCATAGATGTCTAAAGCTGGATTTCAACTTGAAAAAGTTTTGCATGTGTCTCTAGCCCATGAGAGTCAAACCTCATGATATAGGACTCTTGTAGATGGATTCTAGCTTGGAAGAGTCCTACTAGAGTGTTCATGATGCTTACAAATTGAGTCCTTCGATGATAAGACAAAAAAAAAAAGTTTGGACCGCATGAAGACTCAATTCAAATCTTGTGAGATACAAACCCTTTGGGATAGTTTCTAGATAGAAATTGTTCTACTAGAGTGGTCATGGGGCCTGAAAAGTGAGTGTCCGTGTCATGAGGCTTGAACTTAAGTTTGAGCCTGATGAGTTCTACTAGAGTGCTCATGAGGCTTGAAAATTGAGTTTGCGTGTCATGTGGCTTGAGCTTAAGTTCGAGCCTTGAATCTCGAGACTAGATTTTTAACTAAAACAAGTTATATTTGAGTACTCATAAGGCTTGAAAACTAAGCATCCGGGTCATGGAGGAGTTATCATACCTTTAGCTACTTATAACCTCAAACAAATTAAGGGCACGAGTGTCATTGAAATGTGGATGAGAGTTGCAAGAATTCATGCATGCTCTTGCGCAATATTTTTCTCCTATTCTCCATGCAGTATCCTCGCCACCTACTTCCCAGGAGGCCCTCTTTTCCATATGATGTACCTGCATTCAGGCGCACACCATACAGATCCCATGGATGGAAGCTTCTTGATTGCCTCCACAACAAGTATCAGGCAAGCAAGCTCTTCCTCGCTCGTAAACTTGGTGGTAAATGGCCATGTAGACTGTGCACCCAAGTCAATGATATCTGCACCTGCATGTCACGTGCATTTTCTTATACTGCATCAACACACATTAAAAGAAAGTCTTTACGTCAAGCCAGTTAATCTGTAGCTCAAGTCTTTCTACGTTCGGCAACTCGATTGTTGCAGAATAGGGAGCAAGTGTTGGCCATCTTGTGCTTCATGCTACAGAAGTAGGCGCATGGAGGCAGTTGGTGCTTTATGAGGCGACCACGGCAATTTCTTGCAGGCAATCAGGGCCTTTTGGGGCAGAGCGAGAGGTAGAGGGTGGTAGTAGGGGAAAGAGCAGGCTTAGCAGCAATTGCAAATAGTGCATGGCTGGAAATCAATATATACACTCATCTTCTTGTTTATATACACACAGGGCCTTCGAGAGCGGATGTTTTGAGTGCGCACTGCAGGTTTGGTACCAAGCTCAAGATGAAGCAAATCTTTCTCATGGCGCGGACGCAACATATCATGGCTCCTCCTTGATGCAATGTTGAGTTCATGCAGTAGCTCATGGAGGGGCCAAGGCATGGCACTTCATGGTGCTTCCTGATCATTCCTTGGCCAAGTTCAGGGCAAGCTCACAACAGAGCAGCGAGAGGCATGCTAACATGGCACAATAGCGGAGCGAGAGGCATGCCGGCTGATGTGAGGTGGACTGAAGAAGGGGGAAGGCGTGAAAGCAAAGCAACTGACACAGGTACTATGGCGGGCGAGTCGTCAACAATGGCTCGATTATGGATGGTGCTGACATAAGTGACCAGATTATCTCCGGCGCGGATCACTTAATCCTATTGCTGCAACAAAGGTTTTCTTGGGTGGGTGACAGAGAGGTCTATGATGCGAGCAGTGGATGGCAGGCTCAAGGGTGCATACGAGCTCATGGTGCTTCAGGATCATGGCGAGGTCACAACAGAGAAGCGAGAGGCATGCTGACATGGCATAATAGTGAGTGAGAGGCATGGCAGCTGATGTGATGTTTAGTTGTTGCAGTGGACGGCTTCAAAATCTTGACTTCACCTAGTTCATGGCAAGCTCACAGCAAAGCAGCAAGTGGCATGGCGGGCTCAGACGGATAGCAGCGAACGTCATCGTCACTTTCAAATTTCAAAATTAACATTGGGTTTCAAATTTAACGGAGAAACCTAACATTCTCGTCAATTTAGACAGACTTAGCAAATGACTAAAGGTGTGAATAGTTTCCTCAGTGCCTCCTCAAGCTTTCTCGAACTAAAGCTTGAGGCTTAACAAAGCTCCCGCAGGGTAAGTGTCCCAAAAAAAGGACGGGTCCTGGAGACGGCCGGTCTTGCCGCCAATAAAGCATGCCATTTGTGCTGCATTAAGCGTACACCCATGAGCGTATTCTTGGAGTAGCTCGGCTGATGTGCCGTCTAACGGTTGGGCATGGAGCGAGTTCGAATGGCATCGCCGACATGGTCTTTTGTTGGGGCAAGGTGAGTCCTTAAAATGGGACCTGAATTTTTTACATTGCGAGACACAAAAGGCTGTCACAATTACTATGTGTTGAACGAAAACCCTCAAGATTTGTTTCCCTGCTTGGCGACCTCTTGAGCTACACACTGCATTCTTCCAACCTCAAAATTTTGCATCATATCCTGAGATTTTTCCCCGGCATTTTCAGTGTCCTTAAGATGGAGCTTTTGCCCTATAGACTTGTCAAGAGTGATTCTAAAGGGCTATGTAGTTACAAAATGACGTACCCATAGGTTGGCTTTGTAGCTCCGTGAAATAATCTGTCTCCTCGGGTCAAGCTAGGGGGTGGTTGAACCTAACGTTGTCGTCAATTTAGACGGACTTAGCCAATGACTAAGGGTGTGGGTAGTTTGTTAGTGCCTCCTCAAGCTTGCTCGAACTAAAGCTTGAGCCTTGATTCTAAAGGGCTATGTAGTTATGTCATGACGTACCCATAGGTTGGCTTTGAACCTAACGTTATCGTCAATTTAGACGGACTTAGCCAATGACTAAGGGTGTGGGTAGTTTGTTAGTGCCTCCTCAAGCTTGCTCAAACTAAAGCTTGAGCCTTGATTCTAAAGGGCTATGTAGTTAATCATGACGTACCCATAGGTTGGCTTTGTAACTCAACGAAATAATCCGTCTCCTCAGGTCAAGCTAGGGGGTGGTTGAACCACCCTCCACAATAGATAATTGCATCCAAACCTGTCACAGCTAGTCAAAAGGAGTCTTCAACTGGCTCGAGGCTCCCAATTTAGGTGCTCTTTGTTGGACTGTAGCATTTAGATGATACACAACAATGATATTATGGGCATGCATATCTGGGCTAAGAGGCCTTTCCAAAGCTGGGAAGGCCCTACTAAATCTCGAACTAAAGCTCGAGCCTTAACAATGCTCCCCCATAGACCCGTCAAAAGTGATTATAAAGGGATCTGTAGTTACAACATGATGTACCCATAGGTTGGCTTTGTAGCTCCGTAATATCAACCATCTCCTCAAGTCAAGCTAGGGGGTGGTTGAACCACCCTCCACAATAGATCATCGCATACAAACCTATCATAGCTATTCAAAAGGAGTCTTCAACTAGCTCAAGGCTTGTAATTTAGGTGCTCTGTGTTGGACTATAGCATTTAGATCATACACAAAATGATATTATGGGCATGCATATCTCTGCTAAGAAGCCTTTTCAAAGCTGGGAAGGCCCTTCACATAGTCGGCTCTGTGGGAGGTGTTCTAACAATTGTAAAAGAAGTATCAAATCCTAAGGTAAGGGGGCCAATATTGTGACGACCCCCATTACTAGTGTTAGTAAAGACATATATTATTGCACCAACTCTCCAGGCCTATAAACAACACACTAGTGGAGTGGTCTATGTGTTACTACTACACAATACTCCATTCATGACAATCATCTCAAAGGAGTATTCACGAAGCAGACAAACTAGACAAAATAGGAATACACCTTTTGTATATAAAAATTGCTTAATCTCCATTCTACTCCGACAATATTAGCCTCGGCACCTTAGTTATGTATCAAAAGTGTGTTTATACAATTTCTCATCATACATTCTAAACTATGACCTTAAAAAAATAGCATGAGCTTTTATGAAATGTGTGCGGCATACCTAGCTAGGTGTTCTGGGGCAAAGGATCACCATGTTGATAGGAGGGCATGTGGTCCCTTTCCCTCAAATGATGTGCAATGCCTCTCAAGCGGAAGCTCATGAGTCTGAATTTCTTACATTAAGAATCTTTAAAATCTCTCGCAAATTTCATCTTGTTTTTAGTTTATTTCATTTTTCTTATATTTTTCTATTTTGGATGTTTTAGCTAAAACTCAAGTACCAACTAGAATCTTTAAATTGTGGGTGGCACTTGAAGCCTCAATCTCTAGCTAGAGCCTTGCCAATAGAGTGTACAAGAGAAGTGCTATAGATTTTGTGAGGGAGGAACCACTTACCTAACTAGGTACTATTGGGGCAATTAACCTTGGAGCTGACGGGGGGTCAGTATCCCCTTGGCCTCCAATGCACATAGGTAGCATATGGTTTCTCTCAAGAATCTCCTAATGTTGAGCACCATATGGCAAAACATGACAAAAAATACCTTCTTTCCTATAAGTGTCTGTTGCTACCTCTTGCCAATTTGTAAATGAAACTTGCTTGTGGGTTTTAAGTTGTTGCTCTTGTAGTGAGTGTTCTAGCTAGCTCAAGTTTCAACGTTTCACCTTGACTACAAATCAAGGTTTAGCATTTTCTCTTGTAGAATAATTATTCATTGGGATCTACAAATGTCACGTGAACCGAATAATAGAGATCGATAGCAAAAGATAGAGAAAGAGATCTTTGTATTGATGAATCTTTGTAGAGTTTTGATACAACAGAGGAGCAAAATATATGGGCGCACTCCGTTGTACGGAGCTCGAACCTCCCGACCACCCCCGAGCTTCAATTCGCTTGCATGCAGCGTCTCACTCGCACTCGCACTCGCACTCTCACTCTCACTCGCACTCGCACTCGCACTCGCAGAAGAGAGAATGGTGAATCCCCCCCAAAACGCACCACCCGTCCTTCTATTCTCCTCCAAAAAGCCTGCGACCTCTTAAAATAGCCGCTTTTCTATTTTTGGCGCTCGGTCGACTCGACTTGCGCGCCAATATACCTGCGAGAACAAGGTAAAAAAACGTGATCGCGAAATTTTTCAGCTGTCTTCAACTGAACATAACTCCCAAACGGAGCCAAAACAGCCCAAGTCCGTCTCATACAATCTTGTTGCCCTCGCTGCGCTCTTCGACGGCTATGTGATGGAAAATTTCCATAGCCTGCTCCGATTTGCTGAAAATCAACCTGCAAAACAGCATTTTCTACAAAAACGATGCAAAAACAGCAAATCCAACTTTTTTCTTAATCTTTGGCCTTCAACGAGCATCAAAACATCAAAATCTCTAAAGACTCAAAGAACCAAAGTTGTTCCTTATAACGCAGGCTTCAATCGCTTCATACATCACTTTTTCAAAATCCCACGTTAACGCCTTCAAAAATGCCCCAGAAAGTGCCTTCCGGATCAAAAAATTTTATCGGACGAAAACAATCCACACAATTTTCTACACAGTGGACTAACTTTAAAATGACAAAAACTTCCTAGAAAACAAAATTTATTACTAAAACACCTCGAAATCAAGTCTTGTTACAACAAATAAAGAAAAAGCCCCTATTCTTTCATTGTGCAACATAAAATAGAAATGCTTTCTCTATCACAAACTAACACATTCCAAGATTGAGTTTTGCAGGACAACTAGACCATGCTTTCAAAGAAGTGAACATGGTCGTCCCCCACACTTAACCATCCAAGGCCCTCCAAGTTTCTTCAAATTAGACTTCTATTTGTAGAACAAGGCAAAGCTACCTTCACTTTACAAGTAAAAAATAAACCTTTTCCATTTCATTGTGGATACTCTTAATCCCCATTCAAACATTAACTCCAAGTTCTCTATATACTCATGATTCCTAGCACAATGCAACTTCTGTGAGTTAGTAGATTTGGACACCCAACAATTGACGATGATGCAACCTAGCAAAGTTGAAACCAATGGTTGATCATGATGCAACCTAGCATAATGCAAACTCTACTCTAGAACTTGACAATAATGGTTGACAATACCACAACCTAACACAATGCAACCACCACTCAAGAACTTGGTTCACAAACATTTTTCCCAAAATTCCTAAATATGTGTTTTGTATTGATGATTAGGACTCCAATGCACCCCTAATTCTCCACGGTTCCCCAATATGATGGCCCCAACCCATATGTAAAATTTGATCTAGATTTGGCCCCTTCATCTTCGACGCGCCGAAGATACTAGGCCATCTTTACTGGCGTATTTTGCATCTTTGAGCTTAGCAATGTGTTACCCCACTATTGATGAGCCCATGGTTCATTTTTAGTGCAATTTGGATGTCTAGTGTGGCTGATGTTAGTGTTTCTGATCTTGAAAGTTCCCAGATTTTTATGTGTTGTCATGCCCCCTATAGCTCTTGTGGTCGGCTATGTGATAATCAGAATGCTTCTAGGCATAGTTAGGAACTTACCTCTTATGGCTAGAGTGAGTAAGAGCTAGCAGACGTGCATAGGAGAGCGTGGAAGGTTGCCAAAATCCACAACCTGGAGCTCTCTTTCTATAGGCTAGAATGCAAATGAGAAGGAAAATTGCCTAAGAAACTATACATACCTGGAGTTTTTTGACATCCCCCATCCAATACCTACAAGATGAGCTCATTAGGCCTCATAGTGTACTCTTGGATTGAAAATTTTTAAAAACTGACATCCATGGATCTTTCTGTCGCAATTTGTTTCAGATCATTAGTGAGTCAAAATGGCCGTCGAGTTTTTTGATAGGAATTGCCCCAAAACAATTTGGCCTTTCCATCAAGCTTCAAGATTTGGCGTTTGAAGTCAAAATCCAATTCTGACATTCCTGCTTATTTATGTTGGCCTTTATTAGATTTTATTAGGAAAAATTGAGGAAATTTAGCAACTATAAAAAAAACATCCATTCTACACTCAAAAATACTAAAACAGTTCTAATGTTATTATTTGGCCATATTTTTGTGGATTGCTCCATTTTCATCATGATTTTGGCCTAAAAACATACAATACAAGTAAAAAATTGCACTATGCACAACATATACTCACACCTAGGGGTTATCACGTTGTGTTCCCCATTCATCTTGTTATTAGGGCATATCATCTTTTTTTTCAAACTTCGCGTATTCACACACGATTACCTCAAAAAAATTCCATTTTTCTCTTCCAGACTTATACGCTTGGGTCCACATTTAGAATGTCTCCCCCCCTTCTTTCTCAACCCCTCCGGGGCGACAAAGTATCATCCAGGTTTTCCAGTGCATAGTTTAGAAAGTCGTGTATGTGCATGGCCCTAATTGGCCCTATACTTCAATTGAGGTCAATGCATGTAAACACACTATGATGTGAAAGAGGTGGGTCTTGAGTATTTCACTCAAGGGTTGCCGATGGCAAGGTATCCTATAATTGAACTCTCTCGAAAATTAAATCCTATACAAGCAATTGAGCTCGTTCTTTTACTGTGCGATATGCACTATCCACTTTAAGATGATTGAAAGTCGTGGTCACAATTGTAGCGCAGGGTTTGACTTGTGGTACACATTTGTACCTTATTGAGGTGGAATTTAGTTGCGGTGGAGTCTTTGGTACCCATACTTTGACTTGTCTGCTTTGGGCATTTGGATTTCTTATCTTAGTTTTATATTCCTTCTTTGGCTGCCATACCCATTTCATCTTTGGTAACTACGGTTTTTGTTGAGTACACCGATATAATGGGTTTACCTTAGGCTTGTTGGTAGTGTATAGCAACTTTTTAGCCACCCAAATTTGCTGAGGTCGATTGATGAGCTGACTTTCGGGTATCCAAATTTGCCTGGTTCCCTGCATGATAGGTTGATGAGAAGAAGTCCTTAGTGAAGCAGTAGTTGTAATTGTGGTTGATGACTTCTTTGATTGAAAATCACCGAGAGCTTCTTTCCATTCCTCTTTGTTGTATACAAATGGTATCTTTAGTTGTCCTCCTTTAAGTGTAAGTTCCAAAATTCTAGCATCCCAATCTTGGATTTCTTTGTAGGTTCTCATCCAATAAACACCAAATATTACATTCAAGTTGATTTTCCCCAGAGTTGGAGGGACTCTTTTGTTGCAGCCCTTGACAATGGCACGACAATACTCAAGCCTAATTGAGTAGTTGCTTTGTGATATGTAGAATAACTAACTACATTGACGCGTGCTCCTGTATCTACTAAAGCCTTTACTTTGATATCCTATTTCAGATTCATGGTGATTCGCATATCAAGACCATCCATCCACCCATCATCAGTCTTGACTTCATCTTCTACTAGGAGTTGCATTTGGAGAGTATTGAGTAGTATAGTTTGAGGGACCGGTTGTCTTGCAGCCTCAATCACCTATTCTTGTTTAAGCTTTCTTTCCTTGGCTACTTGCATTCTTTGCAAAAGATCACTAGTCAAGGGAAGGTTATATTTGCGGAGTCGACATCAATAATCCAATCTTCCATAATTTCCCTCTCTAGGGTGGCTAGTTTGACTGCACCACTCAGTGAAACATCTTCAATGACAAAAGGACCATGTGCTTTTGTCTTGAACTTGGATATATGTTGTTTCAACAAGTATACTAGGACTAAATTGTTTTTGTTTTTGTTTTTGTGCATATATATGGGCAATGGCCGCTAAACGTTGTTCATCTAGTCATTCTAAGTCTTTGAGTTGTTTTGACAACTCGTGTCCGTTCCATTCCAACTCACTTGCGACTATGAGAGTGGGTAGTAAGAATTCCATTAACAATATTGCATCCATGCCATAGACCAAATTAAAAGGAGTTGTGTTCAAGGTTGTTTTGAATGAAACTCCATAAGCCCACAAGGTGGAATGAATATGCATTTCCCAATCCATTCTACCTGAGCTACAATTTTGGTTAGTACATAGCTCAAAATTTTGTTTGTCTGTTTTTCTTGATCATTCGCTTGACGATGATAGGGTGCAGATTTGTTATGGATTACCATAAACTCATCTAGTAGGTGTTCTATCACCTCATTGAGAAAATGCGATCCAATCACTTACAAGATCAATAGGAAGTTTGTATCGAGTAAATATACATTGTATAGGAATGGAGCAATAGTTCTAGCATCGTTCTTCATGGTGGCTTGTGCCTTTGCCCATTTGTTCAAGTAATCTATGGCCACAATAATATATTGTGCCTGAGTTTTGTATGTTGGTGGTTGTATTGGACCCACAAATTCTATACCCCATTTAAAAAATTTGCATGCTCCCACACTATCAATTCTTGTTGGCATTTTTTCTCGTTTACATGCATCGCATTGTCGAACAAATTCTTTTGCATCTGCAAACAAATCTGGCCACCAAATGTCTGCCACCATCAATATAGATTTGTCTGTGGTTTCATGAGAGAAGTGACACCCTCTTAGACCTACATGTACTTGTTCCAAGATAGGAAGATACTCCTGCTCATTGGCACAAAGTTTGAGCTGCTGATTCTTCCTCAGCAATAGATCTAATTCTTAATGATTGTATAGTTGGCTACCTCAATCTCTATTGCCCTTCTTTCTCTTTTACTCATGTTTTTTGGGAATATTTTGTTAGTTAGATATTCTACCAGGTACTACTCCACTGTGGTGTCACTGAAATGTGAAATAATGTGGCATGGGGTATGGAGTCTCTATCTTTACATTGAGAGAAATCATTCACATAATGATGAACATCTCTCTTCATGGTAGGCCAGTAAACTCCCAACCAAGCTAACCATCGTAAGGTTTGATCTCATGAAAAATGTAGACCTACTAATGTGGTATGAACTTGATTCAAGTAGGCTTCTTGTTCCTCGGGATTAATACACAAGAGCAGGATTCCATCCTTGTTTTTGCAATACAAACTCCAGCCGGCTATTGATATAGGGAGGATTTCTCAATCAATCATGGTGTCATAGGGAATGGCATTTGGGAATCCACATGCACTATGTTCATGAAGGACAAGATCTTCTAACCATCTTGAAACCATTTCCATAGAGAACAGATATGTATTTGGTAACTCATCATCTACCCCTTTAGGTGTTTCCTCGGTGGTGAGTCTTGACAGATGATCTGCTCTTTGGTGTGTAGTGCATTATCTTACTACAATTGTGAAGTCAAATTCAAGTAAGATGATGAACCATCTTACTCTCCTTCCTGTATTGCACAACTTATTCACCAAATATAGTAAGGCTTGATGGTCCACAAAAAAAGGCAAACTTGTTAACTAGCAAGTAGTGTCGGAACTTCTTGACTGAATACACCATACCAAGACCTTCCCTTTCGGTTTTTGTATGGTTCTATTCCACTAGGTTTAATTGATGACTAGCATAGGAGATAGGAAAATCCATGGTTCCATCTCCTGGCCGAGCTAAGATGCAGCCAATAGAAAAATTTGAAGCATCAACATTCACATGGAACACTTTGTTTTAGTCTGGAGCTTTCAGTATTGGTGTTGTGGTCAAAGCTTTCTTAAGCTTTTTGAATGATTCCTCACATTTTTCAGTCCATTCAAAGTGAGTGATAAGGCTATAAATGGGCTTAGCAATTTTTGCATACATGTAGATAAATCTATGATAGTAACCACAATGTCCCATAAATGCTTGAACGGCATGGCTCATCATTCTTTGGAATGTTGCTGGTGCATTGGTCAAATCAAAAGGCATGACTTGATAAGTGAAAATCCCCCATTCCATGTCCAGAGAAAGTTGTTTAATGTTGGTCTCTGGGGTCTATAGTCAATTGGTTCTATCCAAAGAAGCCATCCAAAAATCTATAAGCTTCTTTACCAGCTACTCTTTCTAGAACATGATCAATGATAAGAAGAGGATAGTTATTCGTATAGCGGCAACGTTCGCCTTCTTGAGATTTACACGCACTCTAAGTTTGCCATTATTTTTAGGCACTACAATAATTGGTGATACCCAATCAATGTGTTCTATTTCATAGATGAACTCGGCCTCTTTGAGTCTCTCAATCTCTTTCTTGATTTTTTTTGGCAAATATCTCAATATAGATGTATGGTCTTTGTCTGCTCGTCTTAACATCATCTCTCATAGGGATAGTGTGATGGTATGTGGCAAGATCCACCCCCTTGAGATTTTTGTAAGACCGTGCAAAGACATCCATATATTCATTTAATTTCTAATGAGAATCTATTCTTTCTCTTGTGATAAATTCGTAGATATGTATGCGGGTTTTGACTCTTCTCCAAGCTCTACAAGGTCAATTCACTTGGCATTCTCAGGCTCCTCATAAGATTTTCTATTTTCTTTTGATTGTCGCATGGGTTTCTCTACAATGATCTTGCAATCTTGCAAAGTGAATTCTTTATAATGAGATGGAACATTGATTTCTCGTGGTTTGCAACTATCCGATTTCCATCTCCATGGTCCACACTTCTTTCAAGGTCCATTTTAGTTCTTTGTATTTTGCTTTGCGCTTTGTTTTTTTCATCAGAGGTTCTTTTCCTTTGGTCTTATAAGGCTTGAATGACTTTGGTTTTTTTTTTGTTTCTTCCTTTTGAATGCTTTCCATCTGGATATCTTCTAATTATCTTGTCTTTTATGCATTCTGTTGCATCTACTTTCATCAAGAATTGAGTTTCGTTTTCCAGTGCAAGTTTTGCAGTTTTCTTTCTTGAGTTTTTGTCTCATTCCCTGCGATATCTTTGTTGGCGTCTTAGGTGTTGGTTTGAAAACTAAAAAAAAAAAACTTCTCCTCCCCTGAGTAGAAGTTTGGCTCTTACGTGCTGTTTCTTCAAGTCTGATTCCTTCATTGTAATTGTTTTCTCTTCTAACTCCTCTGTGGCATCATCGTAGTTGTTTCTCCTCGATCATTTTGATAAGTACTATCTGGATTGGGACTATGTCATAGCCCTTTTTGTCACAAAAGTATGTAAGTGTAGATTCATTAACACACACATCCATTGTGGCCAAAATCTAGGTCTACTCAAAAGGTTCGAATAAATGTTCACGGAATAGTTCAAGTATGTAATCAACATCATTCAATTCTCTGTCTAAGACATAGTCTTCCCATCGTAAACTACCTGATTCAGAAGCCCCACACATCCTAAGTGGAGTGTCTTTATGTATCCATGGCAGCAATTTAGTCTCAGTAGAGGTCTCACGGTCCAATTCTTGTATAGGTGTCCTCATGACATCCTTGTAAGAATGGTCTTTCAACAAGTTCACTTGAGTAACCGCCCCTACTTGTTTCGATTAGAGATAATCATTGCCCCAATCTTGGATTAATTGTATATATCTCATGAATGGTCTTCCCAAGATGATTTCATAGTTGAGTTTCTTTCCAAAGTCTACAATGGAAAAAGTGGGTTGGTAGTCAATACACAAAAGTTAATTATCACATTCTCTAGTAATCCCATTGGTTTCTCTATGTTTCCATCTTCCAATTGCAGTTTCATTCTTGTTTGCCTAATTTTTGGCTTTCCCTAGGCTTCCAAAACAACTTTGGTCATTTCCATGGTCATCATGGAAATGCATGCTCCACTATATAAACTTTCCATGGTTGTTACATTAGTATATTGTACTGGAAGGGTAGTGTTTCCCTCGTTCCCTTGACAGTAGTCCCCTACCTTGTCCATAGGCACAGAATTGACAAGTTTAGTTTGTGCCTCTTTGTTTTGAAAAATTTTCAAGCTCATTTGAGATGCTCCCTTTAATCCGATCTTTTCCATGGTGGTTTGCAAATCTCTCCATATAGGTGTAGGCATAACTTCAGTAGCTCACCCAAAGTGATTGTGCACTGAATTGGTGTACATAATGGATTGCAAATTAGCCACGTCTAAGGTTTTTTTTGGCCAATTTGATTTTATTGTTTTGTAGACCACCACTTTCTCTTCATTCTCACCTATGTAAGAAGGTAATGTTCACAATGTTCCAGCTTTTTTAGAGTCAGATTACTCTGATCCCCAATCTCCATACAAGGATTGTTCATCTACTTATATGGGTGTTCTATGAACCCAAACTTCTTTAATTGGTGTTGATTTCAATGTCAAACTCTCGTATTTTGCTTCTCTAACTCTTTCCCATAGGTGATTTGGCCAATCTCCTTTGACTATAGGAACTCTGTCCCATCCTTCTTCACTATCAGGAACTATCAGTGTAGGTGATTGTGTGTGTTGGATGGGAAGCGACTCACACACCAATGAAGTGCACGCAAACACTACCTAGATCAACATAATGTCAATCGAGGACACAGATGACACGATAGGCACACGAAGGAAATCTCTTTAGCTTGTCAGGCTGAGACCATCCTACACATACAACACTCTGGAAGGCCAACTAAACCACAATCAAGAACCTCACTTCCCTCAACTACACCACCTAGCCACATACACACATGCGAAAGTTAGCTCACCTAATCATGCCAGATTCATACGAAACTTAAGGAACACCATCCCCTCACTAGGATACACCTATCCCTAAGCTTCTACACTCAAAACCCATCTGCGAAAAACGCGTAGGATGACAGAGCCGAATTTTGAAAGTGCCCGAAACTGAAATTTATGAGTACCTATGCGTAGCTTATGTCGCCACGATTCTATAGACTACTAGCACGCAGAGAACAGACATAGTTTGATACACTTACGGCCACAAATAGCTCGTAGATGCGTCGGCGTGTGCGCTTCGTGTCGCGGGGAATGCTTGGCGTTGTCGCGGAGCTCTCCTTGAGCCTACCGCAATGGTGTAGTCGGATCTCCAATGTGTTGAGTGAGCCGGGCGTAGCGAGAGAATGAACTTCTCTCTCACTTTCTTTCTCTCTCACACACAGTAGACGGCAGCGCTAAAACTTGATTATTCGGATAAAAGTTTCCTTACAAAATGACCTAGGTACCTTATATACTAAGGCTACCTTAGGTTTAACCAAAAATGGGGTTGAAAGGGTCAAATGGCTTTGTATTTACAATCTGGAAGTGCCATTGCACCCCGGCTTCTGAAACTAGAATAACTACTCATTACAAATGACGTTTATAGCCATAATCCGCAGCATTTCATAACTCGCAAAAGATAAGACTTTGGTACGAAACTTGAGTTATGTTGTGTTGTTGACCCAGCGGTCAACATTCCCCCCTTCCGCGTTCATGTCGTCCCCGACATGACCTGATTGTCGATGGCGATGTGGTTTTTGTTGTCGTTTTTTTGTTGGAAAGAAAGTATAGACTATAGCCTTTGCAGTAGCTTGTCTTGTTCGTCCAATCCGATGTACATAGTCTTCACATGATTCAGGAAAATCATAATTGATGACGAACTTTATGTCTTTCACATCCACGCTCCGAGTTGCAGCATCTGTTTCTGTCATTATAGGTCTACTGTCAGATCTAAATTCAAAAGAACCCAATGTCGTTTAACTTGACTCTTATCATCATGGATAGAGAAAGCTCCATCCATCACTTGCTCCAGCAAATCTGTCAATTCGGAGTATTTGTGATTCTCAAAAACAACTTCTACAATCTTTAGAATTGAGTGATTGGCTTTCTGATCTTGTGAGCCAATGACAACTTTGTAAGGAGTTATATTGTGTAGTTGACCCAGCGGTCAACACTTTTCTGTTGTTTTGGCTTCATATGTTGCACTGCTTGTATCTTTGTCGAACCACAACAAGAACTATGATCCATTAGAGCGGACGTCTATCATCGTAACCATTCATCTTTTGAGATCCTCCAATTTCTTTTATGTCTGCTCTTCTTCATTGGGGACTTCTTTGTTCCTGTGCAATCATGTTGTTAGTTTTGTCTGCAGCTTTGTCATTGTAGGCCATTCTTCGACTCGCCATTGAGGAGAAGTATGCTATGATCTGAAATTGGTGCTCCAATTCATTTGTCAATTGATTTGAGTAGCATTTCCTTATTGTTGATGTAGAAGGAATATGTACAAGAGTATGGTGATAGGTGTCCTAAGATTAGGGTCTAAAACCTGGATGACCAAAGGGAAAAAACCCAGTGGGAAAAAATGCCTTTGGTATACGCTCTTATTGGAGTTGAGCAGTTGAACGTGAAGTACATGTTCATGAAAGGTGAGTGCTTGGGTGAAACACGGAAAGAGTGCCTAATGCAAGTGCCAATTATGGGACACTCTATATGCATACGAGAAATTTGTCAACAAAAGCATGCAATGTGAAAGAAGGAGATGATGGGTGCTCCGAGGAATAAATGTAGCACATGTGACATCAAAAGATGTCTCAATAGCTTCCACCTTTCCAAGAAGGGTTTTCGATGTAGAAGTTTCTCCACTCGTATCTCACAGTGCTCAGTACGTGAGTGTCTTTTGGACCTTCTCCTTCACTTCACCAGACGTAAGTACTTAGACTTCGACTCTTTTGCTCACCTATACCAGCATGAGCGACACAACGTAAATATGCTCAACTCTTCCAGCTTCAGCAGTACCTAGAATAGCTAAGACACTTAGACCACAGAGAATATTACTTGAATCTTTGGGACTAACACCTCACTCATTTTGTGGCTTAGCTACTCGACTCTGACTTGTGTGACTTATCGGTTGGAAGTTTACACTGCTTTGTGACAAGTTCTTCGGCTGTTGTAGTGGCTGCTGAGACATACTTCGTGAAGTTTCATCGTTTTCCTATACCTTCTTCTCTTTGTAGTGCTCAGGCCTCTCGTCAGTCTTTTCTTCATGTGGATTATGGATTTTTTAAATTTTTCTTAACAAAGAAAATCTTAAAACAACTCAACAAAAGAAAAATCATTCAAATAGAAATCTAAATGCTATGTACACTATACACATGTCCCTAGGGGCTCATATATGGATTTTGTCCCCATACTCCTCTAAAACACTACTATGAGGGCATATACTCTAAATTTCGTCAAAAAATTATCACAATAAAACGCAAAAATTCAATGCATCTCACAAAACATTGCCCTCTAATAGTCATAATGTTAGGTCCGCATTCAAAATGCCTCCCCCCTTCCTATTTGGAGTCATCCTTTACGACAGGGTATCGCAAAGGATATGTGTTGTGCTTGGGCAATTAAAAGTTGTGCCTATGCAGGCCTTGTAATGTAGCCCTATTATGCATACACAGTCAATGCATGGAAAAGATTTATGTTGTGCAAGATGTGGGTATAAGCAATTTGCTTATTGGCATTTGTTGACGAGGCTTCCTATTCTAAGCAATGTAATGGTCTTTGAAGCTCCTCTATCGTTGCTTGATTGAAGCGACTTGCTCTCTTCTAACTGTAATGTAATCGTAGGAAGAATTGTAAGAATTCAAGCGGCGATGCACTGACAACAGTTTTGTTGTTCTTCTTTGGGACCCATTTCTTTGCGATTATTGGTTGTTTTGTTGTTGGCTCTCGTTTGGGAACCCATACTTGCCCGTGCTTCGTTTGTGTTTGAAGAGGCTTCTTTGGGATCCACATTTTTGTTGTGTGAGTCAACAATGGTCTTTGCTTCAGCCCTTGTACGTTTGGTTGGTGACGGGATTCAGGCTTTGAAAGTTGATACTGTGGTTGTTTTGGAATCCAAATGAATTCTTGATTTTTTTGTGCATGAATCAACTTCTTTGGAGCCCAAACCTAAGTTGTGAAAGCTTGCGATTTTGTGATATTCTTACCCGTTCGTGCACGCTTTCCTTGTTTTTGTTTTGGTGTTGGATCTTGTGATTTGTCATTAGAGATCTTTGTCTTCTTGATCCATATCTGTTTTTGGCCAATCTTGCTTTTTGGTATCCAGATTTGTCGAGCTTTTTGGTCTGAGTTGATGATAGGGGATGTCGTAAGATTCATCACTATCGCTACTATCCTCAGCAATTTTGACTTCTTGTACTTTCCCTTGATTTTTTGGTTGGTAGTGGAAAGTTACTGTCTGTTTTCTCGTGGGTGGTAGTTTCTTGGAGGACTTTGGAATCCACTTTTGATGCACTTTATTCATGTAGCGATGACATTGATTCCCGGGTCGTTGATCTTCTTGAAGCTCGAAGTGTTCTACAGAGTCATAGAACTTGTCGTCTTCTTCATCTTTTGATTATCCACATTTCTTTGTTTGCTCCTTATTTCGAGAGCTTGTTGATGTCTGGATTTATTCGTTTTCTTGGATTACACTCACTGCAAAATAAGGAACGACATCATAGCCATTTTCATCACAAAACTTTGTTGTGGGAGCATCCTCCACGACGCACACATCCAGAGTAGCCAAGATGTGTTCCCATCCAAAAGGCTCTAACTCTTCTTCAGGAAATGGTTCTGGGATATAGTCCATATCCTCTATAACCCGCTCTAGGATACATTCCTCATGTTTCAAGCTACCACATTGTGAAGCTCCACACATCCACAGTTCTTTAGGCTTACCCAACCAAGCTGGAAGTTCTGATCCTGCTACTATGGCGGAATCAAACTCCTCTACCGGTGTTCTCGTCACATCCCTATAGCTATGGTCCCTCAAGTTTATCTTTGTTATGGTTTCCATATGTCTTAGGTATATATGGTCATAACCCCAATCTTGGACCATTTTCAATTGTCGCATGAATGGTCTTCCCAGAACGATTTCATAGTTTTTCTTCTTGCCAAAGTCAACAACAACAAAAGTGTGTTCATATTCAATGCCACAAGAAGTAACAATTACTTTTTCTAGCAGTCCTATGGGCTTTTCCTTGTGTCCGTTTGCAAGCTGCAGGGTCATTCGTGTGGATCTCAAGGCAGGTTTTCCCCATTTTTTCCAAACCTCTTTGGTTGCAATGGCCACACCAGCTCCACTGTCAAGGATTGCCATGGTTTGTACACCATTAAATTCCACAGGAAGGGTGGTGTTTCCATCTTCTCCCTCGTAATACTCGCCTACCTTGTTTAATGGCACTGGCCTAGTATTTAGTTGAGGCATTTCAAGCTCTTTGATGCCTTCCTCGATTTGAGTCCTTGGGGTTTTTACACCAAATTTCTCTAGACATTTACCCACATTAGCCCACATGTTTGGTCTTATTCTGAGCAACTTGGCTAACATTATTGTACAGGTGACTGGGGTAGATAGAATATTTACTAGCCCCTTTGAATCGATGGCCTTGTTGGGAGACAGTCTCTGTGATGGGACTGCAACCACATCTGACTTGGTCTCGTACTCTCCCATGTAGGACGGTAGTGTTCTTAGAGAATGGGGTTGACTATCCATAGATTGTACAGATCCTTTGTCGCCCCAACACGATCTCACGTCTAGATTCATTTGAGATCTAGTCTCAAATTCCTCTATTGGTGGTAGAAATACTCCTAGTTCATCACCAGTCTTGTCTACTCGTCTTCTTAGGTCATCGACTTCATTGGCCTCTCTGACTTGTTTCCACAATTCGTCAAGACCATCTATCTCTTTACAATCCTCAGGTATAGCTTGGTGAAATCCCTCAGAAGAGTTATCCGTGGTATTCAGTACTATCCTTGGTTCTAATGCTGGGTCTTTGAGTTTTGGTTTGTGCTCATGACTAGAATTTGGCTCTTTTAGTTCCTGGTTTGGTGGGATTGCTTGTGTAGGCATGACACGGATCACATCCTCAGGTTTTGCAACTGGTGGTTCTAGTAAAGCTTGGGCTGTTTGAATCATTTTCTTGCACATTTCCAACCTTTGCTTTTCTAATTCCGCATAGGGATATGTCATCCACCTCTTTTCTTGGGTTTGGTTGTTTTTGAGCCTCCCATCATAGGCTTTCAAGAGGGCATCTAATGTCTCATTAACCTTTTCTACCAACACAGATCCTCCTAAACTAGCACTTCTCGGTTTCTCATCTGTGGATGGTTCTTCTAGAGGTTTAACCATCTGTGTAAGAGAAGGTGCCTCCTTTTCCTCATGTTGTTTTATCTTCTCCTCAGCTTCGGTAAGCTTCTCAGCTAGGGATTTTTTCTCTCGTTCCCTGCGTGCTTTCATCCTAGTCTTTCTAGCTTTCCAACTATTTCGTTTGCTCTTGGTTTTCTGACTAGGTGCGTCTGTCTTTGGTCCATTATCTGGCTTTGGACTCGTGTCACTTTCCGTGTTCTTTGTCTTTGGATTCTCATCATCTTTATTTTGGGCTTGTGCTCTCGTAACCACTTGAACTGGTACAACATTTTCATTTTCTGAGCTACTAGGGAGCTGAACAATCCCTGATACATTTTTCGTGATTTTCCTGATTTGGTTTGGTTTTTTCGGGCAATCGGGGATCAAGTGAGTGATGCCACACTCAAGACAATAGGCATTTACTTCAGTGATCTCCGTATGAGGACATTGTTTGACCAAGTGGTTGTCACGACTTTTGTGACAATCTGTCTCTGGTTGAGGAGATTCTTTTAGCATTTCCTCTTGGCTATAAGCAAGATTTGACCTAGATAAGCCGTTATTTGCAATGAATCGCAATGTCCTTTCGTCCATTTCATACCTTCTTTCTTTCGACTGAAACCCAGGAGGTGGAGGTTGTACCGGCCTCACCACTCCATGTGTTTCTCTCACATTTTGTTGCTCCGAAGGGTAGTACTCACTTTGGTTGCTATACCACATTGTAGCTGGTACTGGAGTTGGTTTATTTGATGCTTCCATCATTGGCATGTATCTCGTGTCTACTGGCATTCTAGCACCTGGCAACGGAGGTTGTTTTCCTAAGACAAGCTGTGGCCTTAAAACTCCTACTGGTCCTGGAGCATTCCCCGTAATGTATCTAGGTGGAATAGGTGCTTCTGGAACCGGTTGTACATACCTCTCCCTAGCATTTTCCATGCTATAATAGCACTCTTTCTCCGTATGGTTCGTCCATTTTCTCTCAATTTCACACCACTTCGGTTCTCCCGAATCAGACCTTACAAGAGGAATCAACCTCTTGACCAAGTCGTCAATAAGCTTTTCTTGATCAATAGGTGTCGTTGGCTTGGCAATGGACTCACTTATCTGTGAAACACTGTGCTGAGAGGATGTGTCATCTCCTTGACTCTTTAAGTCCTTTTCTTTGTATGCCTCACATTTATCCACTAGATAAAGAGCTTCTTTGATCAACTCGTTTAGCGTCATTCTCCTTATCATATGCAGATCCTTCTGAAGGCCCGCATGTCTCATTCCCTGGATAAAGATCAGCATTAGTCGTGCTTGCGTAGGTAATTCTGCTCTCGAACAGAGCTTAACATATCTCTTGAGCCGTAATGATGCTTTGCATACTGATTCATTCTTTTTCTGTTTGAATCTATGGATTTGCGAGACCGTGTTGTGAGCAATGCCTTTTGGCGAGAATTCTTCAATAAACTCCTCAAACAGCTCATCTAGGGTCTCAAAATCCCATTTTTCCACCGAGTCGAACCAAGTAGCTGCATCATCTTCTAGAGTCAATCCAAATCCCGCAAACTGTGTCGCAAAATCTGAAACTTCCTCTGCTCTAATCACTCTTCTGAAAGCCGCTACGTGATCTCTTGGATCTTCATCTCCGGAGTATTTTTTGTTTACCCATTTCTGGACTTAGGATGGTCTAACTTGTCGATTGTCTACAAGTCTAACCAGAGACTCTCCCAATCCTTCTCTCGTTATCGCTCTTGAAGGGAATCGTGGTGGCTCTCTTCTTGGAACTCCTATAGGAATTCTCGTGTTTGGTGGAGGCATTTGTGGTCCTTCATTGACCAAATATCCACCTCTTTCTAGTACAGTCTGTGGATTTGTGCTTTCTACAACTCTGTATTCTCATCCATACTTGTCGACAACTATAGATCTCCATTGACAGTCGACTCCGTATGTGTAGACATATAAGAGCTTGTAATCCGTTATCTCTTCTAGGTATGGATCTGAGCACCTATAAAGATTGACCTCATTGTCGTCAATGTATCTATATAGTCCTTCACTCTCATGACCAATCATCCAAACTCTCTCAACAAGATGGATCTTTATCAATTGCAAGTTTGGAAGATCCATTGTGGGAGGATATTCCTCTATCGTCGGGATCTCCAAGCTTGTGTAAGCTGCGTTTGAATCTAGGGTAGACATAATTTCTGGGCTTAAGAGCTTTTGCTTGGTTCAAGTAGACTTAGTCCACTGTGTTCAAGTTCTTTGGTTAGGGAAAAGTCGAAACTATGTCCAAAACCGCAAGCGTTTCGTCACAATTCTCACAAATTGTCGCTTCTAGACACCCCTGACTTCCGGATGAATTTTGAGGCCTCAAACGATGTTTTTTTCAAAGTTGAACTAAATGTTTTTTTCAAGTTTTGCACTGAGATCTGTTGAGCCGCTCTCAGGCTATGTTTTGATATAAAAACTTTTCCGATCCGATACCGTTTGTGAAAGTTATGGCCAAAATAGTGAAATGCAGTTTAGACTGGTCAAAATGAGTCCAAATTCAGTTTTGAAAAAATATTTGGGATCTCTGTGACACTGTGAACACTTCTGTATGGTCAAAAGTACAGTTGGACCCTAAAACTAGCCTAGAGACATCCTACGCGTAGTATGTCTATATGCTCAGTATTTAACAAAATTTGTTCCAGAGACTCCCCTTAAGTCCAGCAACACAATGGTATGCTCAAATTTTCATTTGGATTTAGAAATAGCCTTGAGACATCCTACGCATAGGATGTCTTTTTGCTCAGAATGACTTGAAATTTTCACCCTAGCTTCTCCTTGATGTGCTGATCACAGTGGTGTGCTCATAGGTTGGTTTGGAGTCCTAAATCAAGCTGGAGACATCCTACGCGTAGGATGTCTTTTTGCTCTGTTTCAGCTCAAACTTGCACTGTAGCTTCCCCTTGATGTGCTAAACTCACAACTCTTTGTACTTTTTGATTTTGACACCTATAGGCTGGTCAAATGATCCAGAATCTGTTCCAAAAGCTTGATGTCTGTCCTGATGAATTCCTAAGTCAAATCAACTCCAAATTGGACCAAATTTGCCTAGGAGGCTTATCTAAGGCTATATGGCAACATGGTATGGTCACAATAGAATTTTGGTTTCAGAATTATGCCTTAGACATCCTACGCGTCGGATGTCTAACTGCTCAGAAAACCCCCAAATTTGAACCACAGACTCTCCTTAAGGTGCTGATCACTGTGGTATGCTCAGAATTAAAATTGGAGTGCAAAATCACACATATGACATCCTACGCGTAGGATGTCTTTTTGGCCTGTTTGACCCCAGACTTGTCCCACAGCTTCCCCTTGATGTCAGTAACCCAGTGGTATGCTTAGATTTTGGTTTGGATTTCAAAAGTCTATTCAATCTTCCTTTCAATGACCCAAATGAAATGAAATTGATCACATGCACTCAATACAACATTTAGAACATGCCTTTGGAGTCATCCTATGGTTTGGTCTCAAAATTAGGCCTTGGACACAATTTGGGTAGGATGTCTGGCAATTCTCGTCTTTTGGATTTGATCTGTCAAAATTTGGTCAAATTTCCACTTTCCAGGTGAAAATAGGGTAAAACCTACCTTCTAAACACATTGGTAACCTCAGATTTTCAAAAAAATGCCCAAATCACCCTGTAGACATACTACGCACGCGTAGGATGTCTACTGCTGATTTTTTGAGACTGAAGTGTCCCTGATGCTTCCTTATGCTCTCAGCAAGTGCAAGTATGCTTCATAATTGCAAAAACATGCAAAAATCACTCATTTTAAGCCTTTTCTGAAATTTTGCGTTTTTTGACTCCGCCTTTTGGCTTTTGGTCAACAAAAATAGGGAAAAACACCCAAGTCAATATGTTACTAGGGTAAAACCTACCCTCTGAACCCACTGGTAACCTCAGTTTTCCCAAATTCCCTGCCAAAAATGCCCTGGAGACATCCTACGCGTAGGATGTCTACTGATGAAATTTTTTACAGAATTTATCCACAGGAATCCCCAGGTCTTGAGCACTACTTTTCAAGCATTTCTACCAGTTTTTATGAAAAATTGTGCTCAGAATCTTAAGTTTCTTGTTTTCGCGTTTTTGACACTCTGTCTTTGGTCTTTTGGGTGTCAAGAGTTGGTCAAAACTCTAGTTTCAATGTATACTTAGGGTAAACCCCCCCCCTCTGAACACACTGGTGCAGTCAGAATTTTCAAATTTGGTCTCCAGAACCCCCTTGAGACATCTTATGCGTAGGATGTCTATGTTTACAGAATTGCAGGTTTTCTTCACAGAACCCTTGCAAATGCTCTTTTATATGCACAGCATCAGTCAGTCATACAAAAATGTCCACAAAAGCTTGTTTAATGCATTTTTACCCTCAAAAGCACACTTTTCCGTGATTTCAAATGCAATCAAGTACTTTAGCAAATAATTCAGTGATGAATAGATCTAGATCAGAATCGGATCACTTACCTAAAGCTACTCCTACAAATCATATGGAGTTTTGCATCTATGAGTAGAAAAACGCTTCACTGCCACACACGGACTAGTAAACGCTTTTATCACCTCACAAATCACTCGACCACCAACAACTACTCTAATCCACAGATCCTAACTAAACCTATCTAGTCGCAGACCCTCGGCAAGACACACGCTTCTTGGCTATCCACTTGATCGCGGAATATCCTCTTCCAGATCCACTTGAGAAAAACGCTTTCTTTAGCCGAAACTAAATCAAGCAACCATCACACGAGTGTTAGTAGGAAACCTACTTAGGTCCTTGTGTCCCCGGCAGCGGCGCCAATGTTGGATGGGAAGCGACTCACACACCCATGAAGTGCATGCAAACACTACCTAGATCAACATAATGTCAATCGAGGACACAGATGACATGATAGGCACACGGAGGAAATCTCTTTAGCTTGTCAGGCTGAGACCATCCTACACATACAACACTCTGGAAGGCCAACTAAACCACAATCAAGAACCTCACTGCCCTCAACTACACCACCTAGCCACATACACACATACGGAAGGTAACTCACCTAATCATGCCAGATTCGTACAAAACTTAAGGAACACCATCCCCTCACTAGGATACACCTATCCCTAAGCTTCTACACTCAAAACCCATCTGCGAAAAACGCGTAGGATGACTGAGCCGAATTTTGAAAGTGCCCGAAACTGAAATTTATGAGTACCTATGCGTAGCTTATGTCGCCACGATTCTATAGACTACTAGCACGCAGAGAACAGACATCGTTTGATACACTTACGTCCACAAATAGCTGGTAGATGCGTCGGCGTGTGCGCTTCGTGTCGCGGGGAATGCTTGGCGTTGTGGCGTAGCTCTCCTCAAGCCTACCGCAATGGTGCAGTCGGATCTCCAATGTGTTGAGCGAGCCGGGCGTAGCGAGAGGATGAAGCTCACGCTCACTCTCTTTCTCTCTCACACACAGTAGACAGCAGCGCTAAAACTTGATTATGATAAAAGTCTCCTTACAAAATGACCTAGGTACCTTATATACTAAGGCTACCTTAGGTTTAACCAAAAATGGGGTTGAAAGGGTCAAATGGCTTTGTATTTACAATCTGGAAGTGCCATTGCACCTCGGCTTCTGAAACTAGAATAACTACTCATTACAAATGACGTTTATAGCCATAATCCGCAGCATTTCATAACTCGCAAAAGATAAGACTTTGGTACGAAACTTGAGTTATGTTGTGTTGTTGACCCAGCGGTCAACATTCCCCCCTTCCGCGTTCATGTCATCCCCGACATGACGTGATTGTCGATGGCGATGTGGTTTTTGTTGTCGTTTTGAACTTCTCGCTCACTTTCTTTCTCTCTCACACACAGTAGACGACAGCGCTAAAACTTGATTATTCGGATAAAAGTTTCCTTACAAAATGACCTAGGTACCTTATATACTAAGGCTACCTTAGGTTTAACCAAAAATGGGGTTGAAAGGGTCAAATGGCTTTGTATTTACAATCTGGAAGTGCCATTGCACCCCGGCTTCTGAAACTAGAATAACTACTCATTACAAATGACGTTTATAGCCATAATCCAAAGCATTTCATAACTCGCAAAAGATAAGACTTTGGTACGAAACTTGAGTTATGTTGTGTTGTTGACCCAGCGGTCAACAGTGTGTCATTGTTCTCCAAGGTTTCCAAATCACCCTTTTCTTGCGCTTTTTCTCTAATGGCTTTCGTTTTAGGTTTTGCTGGTTTTCCTATGATTTCTAAGTGAGGTTTTTGTTTTTCCAGCATGGTTTGTGTGATTTGCACTAGGTTTCTATAAGCTTCTAATTTGGTTGTTTCCATACTAGGTGCTAGATAGTTTTCCATTTGTTTCCAATGTTTGACTGACTTTTTAACTAGATTGGAAAGCTTCCAAGGCTGTGTTGATCGATTCGTAAATTTTATAAACCAGATCTAATACAACGGATTTTGGAGTAGGTTCCTTAAAATCTGTTGAAAGAGTCTGTATCTTTTCCTTAACCTCCTTCTGTATCTTTTCTTCAACTTCCTTCCGTAGTTTTTGTCTCTGTAGTTTGTATCGTTTGTGTCTTCCTCTCCTAGAGTTTTTGGAGGAATTGTTGGATTTGTCAGATCCACTTGCATTTTTATGTTTGTTTCCCTTGGCCCGTGCTCTAGTCATCACTCGAATAAGAATTGTCGGTTCCCCTTCTAATGAACTACTTGGTACGTTTTTAGCTACATTTATGGAGGTTTTTTCTTTGTTTGCTGGATTCCTAGGGTAGTCTTTAGGAAAGTGTCCACCCTTGTGTCCACAAGCTCCACAATATGCCTCTATTCGTCTTACATTCTTATCTGGTTTAGGACAATTGTTTTTCCAATGGTCATCCGCTCCACACTTATGGCAATTTCTAGTTTTTGGTTTGGGCATTGGCTTGATCATAGGTGGTCTAGCTCCCTGATTTTCAATGAAGTAAACAAGTGTTGTATTTGTAGGTGCTTGGTACATTGTCTCTGCAAGTGCTAGGGTCGATTGATTATACCATTTCTCTTCTACCCCCATTGTTACTAGACTCGTTTCAGGGTATATAGTAATAGGTATTAGAGCCTATTCATCCACCTGTCCCTCAGGCAACATATACTTGACTAGTATAGCATTATTCCTTGGGAGTGGAGTGAAAGCATGTATAGGTGGACCGCTTTTGCCACTATATAGTATATGGTCTTTGGGGTTGAGAAAATGGGTGGTTTAGGCATTTGAAACAGTGGGATTAAATTCAAAATTTATGGAAAAAAAGGGTTAAAATTTGACGTGTACTAAGTGAAAGTGCTTACTAGTTAATGATCACCTCAAGGTACTTTCAAGCACTTAATGAAAATATTCTCTCGAGTCTCATCCCTCCCACTCTGTCTCGCTCGTTCCTCCCCCCTCTCTCTGTCTCGCCTACGCCATTCAGGTTTCTGATTCCCTTTTTCCTCCCTCCTTTGCGTTTCTCTGCTAGCCGAAGCAACAAGCAGCAACATCACAACAATAACAAACACAGTTAAGCATAAAAAATCCATGCCTTATTATCCTGCGTGCAATGGTCAAGCAAAAAGTAGCAATAAAAAAATGAAGACCGTTCTCACAAAAATAATTCAGAAGGAACCACGCCAGTGGGACACTAAGCTTTAGAGGGTGCTATGGGCTTATTTGACTGCCTACAAGGTATACTGGCATTACACCTTTCAAAATGGTGCATGGAATGGAGGAAATAGTTCCCCATGAGTTTGTGATTCCCAGTCTAAGACTCATAGTGGAAGATGGAATGGATTTTATCCAAAATCTAAAGGAAAGGTTGGAAGAATTGTTGCAATTGGACGAGATCAAACAGAGGGAAATGTTGGAAGAGGTAGTAGTCCAATAGAGGAAGCACTAGCATGATAGTAAGATCAAGGCCAAGGAGTTCAAGAAGGGAGATTTGGTATTGTTATATTAGTCAAAACTAGGACCAAAGAAACCAAATTTAAAGATAGCCTAGTCTAGACCCTATGAGATGGATTAGGTGTTCTCCAACGGTATAGTAAGGCTCAGAGACTTGTCGGGAGTGCTGCTATGAGGAGTGTACAATGGGGCCAAGATCAAGGTGTACTATGCTAGGTCAAGGGAGATCTTAGTATAACCAGTACCAGATGTACATCCAAAATCAGAAGATGAACCGTTGGAATTATTCTATATTAGATCAGTGGAGAGAGCAACTGCCAAAACCAATTCAGAATCAGTACCTAGGAGAACCAATTGAATCTCAGCCCTTCAATGGTAATAGGAAACACTCACTATAGCTTTAGACATGCAACATATCAAATAGGCCACATTAGGGACAAAAACGACTCAAAAAGGGCTGTTTGTTAATCTAAGGATTAAGGAATAGTCCAATAGTTATTTGACACATATACAAAAGTATGGCACTCTTGTCTCCTCTATTGTGGGTTTTGGTGGTCCTATTTTGACGGAGAATCGCTAAATGTCTTGATCATAAGGCTGAAACTGCTATATTTGGGTGCTTTCGGCGAGAGAGCTCATTAAATTTGCGGCTCAAAGTAATGAAGTCTCGTCTTTTTTTATTCTATTTTATATTTCACAAAAGAGTTGTCAAAAGATACAAAATCTATGTCAGAAGGCTCTCAAAACAAGAGGATTAATGACAAATCACCTACTTTTCAAACGTATACCTTTCTCGCTCTCTAGTTTGTGAGAGGTTTTAAGTCTTTTCGTCTATAATTTCTTTCTTCTCTAATCTCTGAGTTTCCATGGCGTCTTTTGCATGTCGCCCTTCACATAACATAACTTCTTGTGACTTTCATAACGTTAGAGAGGATGGTCTTTGGAAGTCCATATCTTTTCGTGTGAATGACTGGGTAACAATGCTTCCTTCATGCAAAGGTGTACACAAAGTGAAGAGAACTAAACGCGATAAAGTAAAAAACCATTGGAAAGGTCATGTTCTTACTTTCAAAGTGACCGACAATGGCTGGCTAGCTAAGGTTTAACATGTGTACATGGCCAAGGATATGGTATTAGACTGGGAAGAACATCCCACACTGCATTCTTACTGTAAGTACAAAAAAAACTATTTGATACAATGAATTTTTTTCATTATCCCATTGTTTTTCTCATTTTTTGATTCCATTCCAGATATATTTCCTTCAACAGCTGTGGAATGGCATCCTGTGGAGAGTCTAAGTGGGACGTTCAAAGCAATGCATAAAGGGATTGCAGATGCTATGTATGCTGACAAGCCACCTTCCTTTTACAAAACAATGGATTTGTTTGTCTATTTTCTAGAATACAAAGTTCCATCACGAGAAGGTGCATATGGAGAACTACATCAGTTACCTGTCCCCACCATAAGTTCACTTGACTGGGAAGCTCCTGATGCATGTACTATATCAAGCTTCAAATCCAAGATCAAAGACGACATCCTTAAAGCTATGTCTCCGGGTAGGATATCAAGAAGGATTAAAGTTCAATGGTTCTTGCCTATACATGTCTTTGTGGAATGTTTTCAAAACAATGGATTTGTAGAGGACAAAGACAATGTGGCTTAATAGAAGACTTTCTATGACTGAGCTGGATAATGTTCTTGGAGACAGATGGAGCACCAAAGAAACTTTCCATATTGATGACAATATTAGTTCTAGAGTAAGCCCAAATTCTATGTCTATCTCATATCAACTATGTCGTCAATCACTAGTTCTGGGCTACGACTATAGGAGATGGAGAAGAAAATTAGGTAGCTGGGTTCCTCTCGACTTGAGGAAAATTGTCCAGAGTTTGAACTAAAGGTCACAGTCCATCCACACACCGAGTATAGAAGCCTGATAGTAACAACAAATTGGAGACTAAATGATGTTAGAGAATCTCTTGAGTTTCTTGATGAAACATCTCCCGAGTATAGATTCAAAGTGGATGAAATTGTAATGAGCACAAGGATGGAGAATTCAACCTCTTGCATCACATGCCTTCCCCCAAAAAGAGTTGTATTTGAGCCACTTGCAAGGACTTGAAAAAACAAGTTCAATATTGTAATCATTTTGCAAATATATTTATCTTTTCTCTACTTATGTTGTTTTAAACTTACATGAAATCATGATACACATTTAAGAATCGACAGTTGGTATTAAGTATTTGAAGTACAAAATTATGAATCACCAAAGGGTATATATATATGTTCATATGGACAAAATGAACAAAAGTGTACATAGCTTTTGCGGACTATTCAATCATGAAATTCCACTTTTCTTTTTGCCTGAGAGGATTTTGCATCCTCAGAGACCCTTTTCCTTTTGTTTTCAGAAGGGGGTGAAAGTTCAGGAGTGGGTGGTGGTGGTGACTTGGCAGGGGTTGGTGCTTTGGGCCCCTTAGGGCTTGGCACGGGTGACTTGGCAGGGGTTGGTGCTTTGGGCTCCTGAGGACTGGCTGGCTTGGGTGATTTGGCAACATGAATGGTAGCTTGAAAGGTGAGCTAGGTGCCTCCCCCTTATTGTTCTTAAGTGTACGACGCTTTTGAACCTTGAATTTCAATGGTGAGTGGAATGGATGGCCCTTTGTATCTGCTATTTTCTTTGCAGGGCTCTTAGTGGGACTCTTTCCCTTGGCAGTCTTCTTAGTGGGACTCTTCCCCTTGGCAGGGATCTTCTTTTTGGTAGGACTCTTCCCCTTGGCAGGGATCTTCTTCTTCGTGAGACTCTTCCCCTTGGCAGGACTCTTCTTGTGATCCTTTTTCTTTGTATGGATCTTCTTTGCAGGACTTTTCTTCTTTTGATCCATTTTCTTTGCATCCAAACCTTTGGTGGCTCTACCTTTCTTTGGTGGCAAAGGAGAATCTGGATCATTTGGATTTATTGATCTTTCCAAAACCATAGAAACAGCCTTCTCTCTCACCCACGTGACCCAAGACTCTGGATAGTCATACAACTGAAAAAAATAGAAAAAGGAACTTAAGGACATGAGAACATACATACATAAAACATCAAAATAAATACATGAACCACACTTACAGTGAGTGTAGTCATCCGGCACCTTGACTCAAGATATCTCCATGCATTTGCAAGCACCCTCCATCCACAAGATGTTGAGTTTGTTTGTAAAGGCACTTTTTGATTGTAGTACTTGAAAGCTTCTATATTGTAATCCTTATTTGTGGTACTCAGGTGACCAACAATAAGTTTGGCAGCATTGCAAGAAGACATTGAATCAAAAAGCTACTAATAGAAAACAATGGGCCATCATCAAGCATAGATTATGCTTCATACTTACAGTTTACTTTTCCCATGGATACTTGACAATGAATTCATAAATATAATATCTTTCTTCAAAAGATGGAAGATAATAAGACTCCAATTTCCTCTACAAAATAAAAAACAATTAGCTAAGAATATCACAAAATGTTAAAAATAACATGTAAAGAGTTAAGAATTACCCTTCAACATAGGGGTATAATATGTAATTGCAAGTCAGCATGTTAAAATCATAAAAAAAAACTTGAAAGGGTTCCTTGCTTGTTAAAAAGTCACTGTGTCACTAGAGGGTCAAGTATGGAAATTTGCATAGCTAGAGCCTTTGGAAGATCCCTCATAAGACACCTGGAAAAGGAAACACAAGCCCCAATGAGCCCCTTGTGCCTGTCTGCCTTGAACATGCACTAATAACTAGCAAAGCAACCCATACTTGAGACGGATATAGAGCACAGTGTCACCAAGCTCACTGTTGGGATTTACAAGCATACTTGTGTCTTGAGGGAATATGTCCAAATATGCCTCAGTATCTCCAAACAAGGAGACATCCACCACCATTTGGCCTGTGACTTTTTTTCATAAAGGAGAGAGTTGGATGCTCTTAAAATTTTAGCTTGCTCTTTAAGGATAGCATCCTCTGATATCATGTCTTGCTCCCTCTCAACTTCTTTTCCTGCTTTGATATCTTGGGCCTTTCTTTTCTCGTACTCATGTGTAATATCCTCAATGACTACCCTAGAATCTTTCTGCTATCTGGAAGGAGGGATGTAACATTTGATGGTCTAAAAACTTATGTGTAGCGGAAATTAGCATGAACATAGTGGGCATTTCATTAGAATAGATTCCAAATGAGAATTACAAGAGTGCTTGGGTGGAGAGAGAAACAAAAAGCATAACACCTAGTTAGATAGCATCAACAATACTTTCAAAAGAGAGAGAAATTAAGCTATTGACAACAGTTGAGGACCGGATTTTCATGGAGCCGGTCCCCCTCCAAAAGGCTTTGTATTATGGTTTCTCCCATCAAGAGAGACATTGTACAATACAATTCTTTGTGTTCCTTCAAGACTAGCTAGTGCAATGAAGATGAAAGCTTCATGCACTAAGCAAAACACTTAGCAAACACAACTTTAATTATCCCCGTTCTCAGACCCAAGACCTCACACACCTTCGAAGATGGTGAGAGCTAGTAGGGTATGAGAGTAGACTGAGAGGAAGAAGGAGTATCTTACGAGAAAGATGTACATCTCCTCACATAATCACTCATATTAGCATAGCTTATCTTATTAATTAGCTTGGTAGAGGAGATGAGCATGCATTGAAGCTTGGCTCTTGGTTGGATTTGCATCCACATGCCAAGAGTGTGTTGATGTAGGCTTCTATCTCACAAGCTTGGAGTAGGTGATGAGCTCTCCATTAAAGCTTGGGAAGAGATAGTCTTCTCTTTCTTCACACATGAGATTGTGTGAGTGTGTGTGTGTGTTAATGCCTTGCAAAAATCAGCCCCCTCTCTCTCTTGGGCGAGCCCTCTTGCTATTTGCTCTTGCTATCTCCCTATTGGCCCTCCCCCAGTCAAGCCAATGATTATTAAGCAGCATAAGTGATAGCCTATTGACATGTGTCCCCCTTTCCCCTTTTGTGAGAGATTTAGGTAATTTAATAATTAAACTAAAGTCTCATTGGACCCCTTTGCCTCCTGGCCAATAGGAATCAGGCAAGCCATTGGGCTGTTGAATGCTCATTAGACCCCTTGGGAGACTGTCCAATAGCCTTCTAGAGGACTTAATTCTCATTGGTTCTTTTATTAAGTGTTTTTAAATTAATTAAACTAGATTTACTCTAGCCTAAATCTCATTGGTCCACCTCCAAGGCCATCCAATAGGAATTGGGCACACCTTGTGGGCATCTGGGCTAGGGAGCTGACATGTGTCCCTAATTCCCTTTGTGTAAAGGGAGCATGTGTGTGTGTGTGTGTGTGTGACTTTCTCTCTCATCCCCTACTCCCAAGGCTCGCCCCCTCCTATGTAGGGATTTGAAAAGACTTTTTGGTCACACACAAAGCATCCAATTTCCCTAGGGTTGACCTTTGGACCTTTGGACCTTTGGACACAACCTTTGAATTTTGGAACCTTAGCATTTCGGAAGTCTTAATGGGCTGAACCTTAGGGTCTTTTTAGCCCATTGTTGCACATGGCTCTTTTGCAGATGGCCCCCCCTTTGGATCCCTATTTTCCCTCCTTTGGATCCCTACTGTGGCCGGTCTGCTAGCTTAACCAATATTCTAGCTTTTTCTCCCCTAGCACTTCCCCACATTAAATGATCAGTTTAATATGAGAAAATCATTTAGGAGAATTAGATATTGATTATTATGACAAGGGATGTTTAAAATTTGGAAGGCTCTAAGATCCTCACTAGGAATGAGCTCAAGAGCCTTATCAAACTTGTACCTCAACCTTGACACAAGCACAAAATCTTTGCTCATAAGTGTGACCCTGTGAGCAAATTCAGCTGCAATGTAGCTATCATTCATAAAGTCTATGAGAAAATCCTCAGCAGCTTCCTGAAGGCACATCACAGCTTGAGATTGCCACCTTACTGAGACAAAAGTTTTGATATTCATCATGCTTACAAGTCTATCAGATATCTCTTTGACAACTCTCATGAAAGAGAGTGTTGGAATCAGTAGACAAGTAGACTTTTGTGCTTTCCTTATTTCTCTTAGGGATTTCACCTGATAATTCAATCTTTTTCTGGCATTGGGCCTCTGACGAGGTAGTGGAGGGGGTGCTTTCTCTGCATCTTTCTCAACATCATCTGATCAGTTGGGGCTTGGTAGACCTTCCTTGCAGTCTACTTAGTCCTTGCCATTTGGGTAAAAGAACACAGCACCACGCGAAAGACGCGTCACCCACTACCTGCAAGATGTTTCTATCATGCCGTGTGTGAAGAGGAGGGTGACAACAACACGACGCGATAGAAGGGTGACCCAGGCTCTGGAATACGTCTGTATCGCTTCGTACATGAGCACCGGAACCTCCAAAGAAAATCTCACAAAACGCCGTGTACGACGCGATAGAGGGCACACCCACACCCTAGAACATCACTGTATCGCGTCGTATGCGAGCTGTGAAAACTTTAAGTAAGCCGAGCAGAAACCCCTGCACGACGCGATGAGAGCCTCACCTAACCTTTGCAACATGCGCCTATCGCGTCGTATGGGATGCCATGAGTATTTCAAGAAACAAGACCTTCACAAAGCTATAGAGGGCACACACACACCCTAGAACATCACCGCATCGCGTCATATGCGAGTTGTGGAAACTTTTAGTAAGCCGAGCAGAAACCCCCGTACGACGCGATGTGAGCTTCACCTAGACTTTGCAACTTGTGCCTATCACGTCGTATGGGATGCTAAGAGTATGGGAAGCGGTAGAAGGTGCGCCGACATGCCCAACACATCTGGGTCACGTCGTTTGAGAAGAAGCTTGGCTTGGCTTAGTGGACAGTTGACGCCCAGCATGGAAGAATCCAAAGCGCGGATGACTCGAGGTGCAGGTAGTTGAGGACGACACGACGCGAATGTCGAGTATGCGAGAAAGCAAAGAATGAGCACGTGACAAGGCTTTATAAACATAAGACCGTCCCGTCCGTACGACAACCGTTGTGCATAGGCCACATGGCACGTATGCATGGTTGACACGTGTCACTAACGGTCATATTTTGGATCTTATATAAAGCTTGGTCTCGAATGTTATTAATGTTGTACGTTCACTTGTTGCATACGACGCGAGTAATTATTCATTTTTGTGTACTAATCCTCTCGTCCCGCACGATCTCATCCATTGCAATTGCACATCGGTGGTCCCTCCCCTATCGCGTCTTTTGGGGTTCTTGTTTGCTTTGGTGTGGCTTTGTCCTGCACGACGCGGCGGGAAGCAGTTCCAAAGTCTGGGTCCAACGCGTATCGCGTGGTTCGGGGTTCTTGTCCGTTTTGGTGTGGCTTTGTCCCGCACGACGCGCAGGGAGGTAGTTCCAAAGCCTGGGTCCAGCGCGTATCGCGTGGTTCGGGGTTGTTGTTCGTTTTGCTGTGGCTTTGTCCCGCACAACGCGCAGGGAGCAAGTTCCAAAGCTTGGGTCCAACGAGTATCGCGTGGTTCGGGTTTGTCATTGGCTCTACTATATTTGCAAACGTTGGGCGTATTTTCGTACCTTGTACCTAGCTTCACCTGTCGACTTTTCCTCTACCATGATTGAAGGCCGGGAGGAGATTTTGGAGGAGAGTCCAAGTGAGAAACTATTGGTGGGGCTGCGATGGATGGTGGTGACATGTAAGTGTACACCAAAGCATATGAAATATTTAACCCTGTGTTTGATCTTGCAGCTTTGTTAGACCATTTGAAAGACTTCTTGGCAGAAAAATTCAAAGAGTTTGAAGAGGCAGTTGAAGGCAAGTGTTTGGTTTTAGATGGGAAGGCTTATTGTCATCTAACCGAATATACTACAAACTCAATTCAGAAGAGAAAAGTAACAAGGAGGTTTGGAAGATTTTCTAGGAAGACTTCCTTTGTTTGTCCACCTACCATTTCTTGTCAATTACATTTAAAACCTTGTAACCTTGTTCCAAAAGAAGTTGCTTTTCTTTTCTTTTTGTTCCTTAAAGTTGACATGCAAGGCAAAGCTGATGAAGTGAAAGATACAGATGAGGCAACAAATAAAAATGTTTCCACAGTTTTGCAGCTTGAGAAAAGTGAAATTCTAGAAGAGGAGGAAGTTGATGTTGCAGATGAGGAGCAGGAGAGTGCAAATTTTGATGTTTCTCAATTTAGAGCTAGTACTGTCATTGATGAGCCAACAGATGAGGTAGAGGTATCTGAAGCTTCCCTTACTATTCCAAACCTTCCCTACTTCTTTATCAATAGAGATCTTTATCAATTCCTCCTCTCTCATGCACTACATGCCTACATTGGATATTGCCACCTTCTGTGCTTTCCACATGCAGTATTCTGAAGATCCTGAGTTGCCAATGTTTGCACTGAAGATATTGTCACGGTTATTAGGGTACACTCCCCTTCAAATCAATGCAAACAAGATCATGCTACTTGAGAGAGCAGCAGCACTTTGAATGTTTGGATATGCTGTAGGATTCAATGCCTCAAGAGCAGGATACTTTCTTTGCTACTCTAGCTATGTAGCAACAGCAGCTGAGGAGACAAATGTCAACCTTCTTGGGGGCTATAAAAGAAGAAAGTTTTTGAGATATAGGGGTGACATGCCTAGAGATATTAAAAAAATCAAAAACTGACGTAAATTTGACAATTTTTTGCACCAAAATATCTTTTTTGAATTTGGATCTCTTTAGAAAGATTTAGTACAAAGTTTCAAAGTGAAGCATTAATCTCAGATCTGTGGTTGAGCAGCATGGTTGTTTGATCTCATCCGTTGTAATTGCCTCCTATAGAACCAATTGAATAATTCCTTTAGTGCATTGCTCCTTCTTTGTCCACCTCCCTTTCTTGTACATTTGAAAAAAGAAGTCCTCGCTTGATAGTGAGATTTTTCCATTCCTTGAGTATTCCATGTTGCAAGGGGTCCTTGTTTTGCAAAATATGGTCCATGTAGATACAGAATATGCTAAAAATAAAAAAAAAGTTAGTTGAACTCAATAGGATGCAAAGTAAAATACTATCCAGACTTACCTTTAGAAAGTAATTGAATACTCACCAAGTAATATGTGATGTCTTTTGCTCCCCAAGCATCTGTAATAGCAGTTATTAAAAGCTTTATTATCTTTTTAAAGTCATATGCATAAGTAGCAGAGCTAACTTGTTGTCTCAAAACTTTCAAAAATTGTCGAGCTTCTTCCACACTTCCATGCGTTTGTTGGCTACATCTGGTCTACTTTTGACATTGGTTGTTATAACACAAAGATCCTTCCAGCAATTCCACATAGCATCAACTTGTTTGTTGTCATGGTTACTCAAAAATCTTCTGGCTTTTGCTCCACCCATTGAAACATCTTGCAAAACATCACCAATTCCTTTTGAAAGAGTGGGATCTTTTTTTAGATGTGTGAGAACTTCATGTTGGCACTCATATAGATATGTTAATTGTCAAGGTCTATGATTCATTATCATTTAGCAATGTCACTTGTAGCTCTTGTAGCTTGTGCATTTTGTAATGATAATCATTTTCAAGACTTGATTAATATTATCGATTATCGTAATGTGTGAAATCCGTAAGCTTGAACTTTAGATAAATATATACTGCAATGTGAAATGATGTGATTTATATGTATTGTTTTTCTATAAGTGATTGAGATTATCGACTATTGTAATGTGTGAAAGCCAAAACTTTGCACTTTAGATAAATCGATGTAGTAGGATGTGAGCACAATATGATTGAAATGTTTTGTTTTAAGGTCATTATGTCCTTTTTGGTTTGGAATGATGTGAATTGATTATCATAAGTTGATACATAGAGAACCATAGACCATCATTTCTTATTGTAAATTGATAGTGTAGATTGATTTTGACCATGAGATTGGTAGACAGATCATGAGTCTAATTGATTATGTAGATAGATTTTGATCGTTAGATTGATAGATAGAGCATTGCTTGTGTTGTTTGACGCTTAAATTGTTTTTTACCTCAAAATCAGTAGTTGAATTTGCTATTGCTTGTAGATTATCCTTGTGCAACATGGTTAAAGGACATGAGTTAAGTTACGTGCCTTTCAAAATACCCGAGGGATTCACTATGGATTTTTGTATGGTATCACGTGAGTGTACAAGAGGGGGGTTTTTAGAGCTCATACAGAAGCGTATACAATAGGGGTAGTCCCCCATTATTTCATGCTTGTACGGTATGCATAAGGGAGGGGGGGACCTACCCCGCGGGGGGGGGGGGGGATATTAAGTGCTTATGCCATAAGACACATGCCCTAACAAGCCAATTAAAGAATCTTTCACATGAGGGTGTTGTTCTTGGTACTTCAAAGAGTTAATTTACTCCACTAGCAAACTAAGATAGCTATACCAATGAGAAAATATGGTACCTCCCTGTCCTCTCCCTTAGCTAACATCTTTTAGACTTCTTCAACAAGCTTCTAGATTTGTTGGGGTCGACGCTACAATAAACTTGACCAATCTTCTTCTATGTAGCCACTAGGCATCAATATCTTGGACATTCATACCCTCATTAGCCTCTTCAACATCATCATCATCAATACCACCATTTGCATAGCCTTTGTCTCCACATTTGCACCCTCATTTTATTTATTGTTGTCTTCTTTCACATCATCAAAGTCACTCTTCTCTTCTTTTTATTCGTATGGAAACGCAATAGCAACACCAATGGCATGATCAAGAGCTTATCCTTCACCCACGATACCAGCTTTACAACCATCATTGTAATCATCTCCTATTTGATACACACACTCGTTCGTGCTTTCTATGACAAAGGCTCAAAAAGCTTAGCACACCTTTTCCAGGTGCCGCCCAAGCTCCACTAGGTCAGCTAGGTCCATTGCCTTGGTGTGATATGGGCTTACATTACAAAATGATAGAGCTTTATCTTAGGCCCGTGCCACACACAAGCGATCGACATGTCAGAAAGTGCAATATTGGGCAACGTGTGTGTCAATCACAAATCAAAAAAATTAAGAATGTGTCTTAAATAAGATGTGCGAGCTTACAACTTCACTTAGGAACACTGCTTTGTATACTCAAATTGATATAAAGAAGGAATGTCTAGAATGGAGAAGCTTCATGTATGTATCTTGGGATCATAATTTGTACTAATGTGGAGGTGATGAGTGAAGGTGTCATCTCCAATAGATCCCCCAATCTCTCTCTCTCTCTCTCTCTCTCTCTCTCTCTCTCTCTCTCTCTCTCTCTCGCTCTCTCTCTCTCTCTCTCTCTCTCTCTCTCTCTCTCTCTCTCTCTCTCTTTGGTAAAAACGCACATTTGTAAGGCCCCCATTATGAGGAGAAGCCATTGTGCGTGAAGGAAAATCACTCGTCGAAAACCAAAATTTTCACAGCCAAAATTCAGGGGCAAGACTTTTTTTTGCTTCACCGGAATATTCCTTTTTGCAGGAATATATGGCCGGCCGGCGGTCGGAAAGTGGTCAGAAAACGACCGGTCAGTTGGTTGGTTGGCCGGTGGCCGATAGTCAATGGCCGGTGGCCGGTGGTCGAATTCAAAAGCAGAGTTGTCTTCTCAAGGGCGGCCACACATGGGCGGATTGGAGGGTCCGATTTGGACTTATCTTCACAAGGGCGGCTACACATGGCTGCCTCTCATGAGAGAGGGCAGCCCTTTTGGCCTAAAAAAGGAGTCCATTTCTACACACATTTTATAGTGTGAAGTTGATGCAACAAGGTGAGTGTGAGGTGGTGAGAGTGAAGCAAGGTGGGATCTCCATTAAGGGTATAATCCCTTTGTAAACTACTTCTTGTTTTGAAGTACTAAAGCCATTGAGTGGCTGCTTTCCCGTGGACGTAGCCCACATTGGGTGAACCACGTATATCGTGTGTACTCTCTCTCTCTCTACTCTATAATCTCTTGTGTGTGAAATATATCCCTCTCCATTAAGTAATCTACTCAAATATCTATTTAGCTACGTCATATTTCCTAACATCTTGAGGTTGTGCAAGATGAATTTCCTTGTCAGCATATTGCTGCTAGTGCTCTTGGTGATTTGGTTCTTGGCTATTGAGAGGCTATTTGTTGCTTTTCATGGTTTGTTCTCTTAACATCTATTGCAAAACACACTACAATCTACACTTCAACATGTATTTTTGCAAAAACATGTGCTTCTAAAATTGTTATGTTACTAGCATACATAAAATAGCAGGTCATTACATTCCGTGAAAAATCCGTATGGGGGGGGATGGCTCATTGCAAGAACGTCCGTATCTTGTCCGTATGTAGGGGGGTAGGTTAGCATGTAAGATATCGTACATAGGGGGGTTTCTCTAATTTTGATGCACGCAGGTGACATCCTCCCATTACTAATAGTGAATCCCTCGGGTCTCTCGGGTGGTGAGAGAGATAATGGATGAATATAGAGATTCTATTACATACATACAACACGCAGCCTTACTGGCCTATAGGATGCCCCCAAAGACATTTTGGTGCAGCTATTTCAGGATGGTGTTTCTTGTATGGTGCATGCTAAGCGTGTAACATTGAAAAATACAAATTGAGCTCTAGCAATCAATTTGCAAAATGAAGGATGACTTCATAAGAAATAGTTTATCACATGTACTCTCTCTTGATGAGATTTGTAATCTTCTCATATAATATCAAATGTCAAATTTCTACCATTCCATGCAATTGTTGAACTTGATTTTGTACATTGGTTTTTTAAAATATTTGAATTGTTCAAGATTTTAAATTTAAACTGACCACCACGACGCACGGCTCGCCCGGCGGGGTCGGAAGGTGCAAAAAAAAAGCATCGACAGGGGACAAATCACGGTGATTTTTTACAAAACCAGGGTGTCCAGGGTCAATAGGACCACCACAGACCACGGGACGCCCGGCGGGGTCGAGCGACCCAAGAGGAGTAAAGTTACAGTTTGCAGAAAATCTCAATGGGGCCACTACTGTCTCTAGCTTCAGTTGTGAAGCAACATTACACGTGTTGCACCTTCGCAAGCCTCTTGATGTCTTGTGCTTGCTTGAAATCCATGAATGGTGTGTTCGAGGAGCCATGTGTCTCCTTAGACCTTGTGCGCACCTCTTGAGCTAAGCTGCATTGTGGTGTCAAATAATGGACCATTCAATAGTGCATGATTTAGGGAGTCACCCTTAACAATCTTTGGTAAGACTCCTTTGCCGAATTAACAAGGCATGTTCATGGAGGATAAAATGTGGTGGTATTAATTCTTCTAAAAGTGATAAGCATAGCAAGTAGCTAGCAGAAGTTTCAATACTACATTAAATGAGCAATCAATCACTTGGTTGACTTTTGTCCAGACTTATTATTATAAAGTAACCTAAGCTGCATTGATCATATCATAAGGTAAATTTCACTGGAATTGGCCAAGCTAAAGAAGGTGTACTTGCATCAACAGGTGTGCAATCCACATCAGTTAAAAAAAGAAGTGATTTAAGGACAATCTCTCTGTAGCTTTTAAGCTCTTCCATAGGATTACATCGTAAGTTCAAATACCCAACCTTCAGCACCTGAAACACAGCTACAGATAGTTATTGTAAATAAGTTTTAGAATAACTTGATGTAAATCCAAAAGGTCCTCTTTTTTCACTTGTATGCCTGCTTAGTATGCCACTCAACTTATGGAAATAAATACTCTAATGGGGTGGTGTAGCCCTATGGACAGTTTGTTAACCAATGGAAATATCATTTCATGGGGGAAAAACTTATGAAAATAAACAACACAGTATTTCAAAAGAAATTGTCATAAAGGAACTGCTAATGTGTGGCAAGTGTTTAAAATTGTCTCTCATGCTTTTGGAAAACAAAAAGTAGAGATGCAGTTGAAGCTATGAATAATGGCTATAAAGCACAAAACTCATGCACTAGCTTTTGTGTAGGCATCTTTGCATACTGCCATTTCCAAGGAAAACAATGATGCATGCTTATAAGCCTGTGCAAGCATCCATCCTCCCCTCCTTCCCTCTCTCCTTGTGCAATCGGTGTCCTTGCTTCCCTCCCCTATCTATTTTATTGGACTTGGCCAGTGTAGCTTTTGCTAGTCAACAATGTATGTATACTCCCACGCACGCTCTTTTATGGACTATTGACATGGCCAATTGATGGCGTGGCAATTGACGTAGCCTATTAATTTTGTAGCAGCTGATGTGGCATCGTAATGGAACAGCCAGATTTCCTCACATACATGCTTTTTCTATCCTGCCATGGAACATCATTTACTGATGCAGATGCTCTTAGTAGCATGCTAATGCCAATTGCTATTTCAATTTAACAACTTAAGTGCCTAACGTCCCACTTTTAACCAGCCTGAGTTCATTGGGGGTTCTCTTAGTTGTTGAGAGTTATTGGAAATTGTTGAGCACCAATAATTATTAAAGAAATACTGCCAAGGCTGCCTACCTTAGAGGCCAAAATAATTCCACCACTCTTACTCTTTGTAGGTGATTGTATGTTGTTTTGAAGTTTTTTCAGCTTGTCATCCGAGTATGTGTGGTATCAATTATGTGCAGTTAAATTCTGTGTTTTACTAGTATCACCTAGTTTCAGTGGTATCAAGGCGATGTGGATTCCTCTTCCACTGGGCAATCAGATCTGGAAGCTATACTAGATCAACACCATGGAGACCATTTCAAAGCACAACCAACAAGATGTTGTAAGTGAAAAAGTGGAAGAAAAAATCAAGCCGAGGAGGAGAATGCAAAAGAGCACCAAAAAATGATTGCCTTTGATAACAATGATGATAGGCGGGCTGAGGTTAAAAACTTGGGTACACAAAGACGAAGGATGCCACTTACTTGTTGGATTAATGGGGAAGATAATGTTGCAAAGCTTGAGAGGGAAGTAGATCCTCTCTAGAGAGCTTAATGAAAAAGGAGCAGGAAACATGTTGAGGAAAGAAAGAGGATGATCTAGCAGAAGGATATGTTGCAGATCTTTAGCTTTAGGTAGAGGTGTTTAGTGAGGCTCATGGAGAAATGGATAACTTCAGCTTGAGGAGGGAAAGGGGGTTGAAACTTCTGTTGTAGAGATTTTGGGAGGGAAAACTGAAAGGAAGGAAAGAGAAGAAACTTGCAAGGTGAAGTGAAGAGAAGTGAGATATGGTATAGTAGAGAGAGAGGGAGGGAACGATCATCACGTTTTTGGAGGGACCCTCTTTTAGGAGAGAAGGAGGGAGAACTGCTAGCCACTAGAGAGATAAAGGATTGGTTTTTACTCAACTATTTAGAGAAAAGTTCAATTTTTTGAATTTAAATGGAAAACAAAGTAACTGCCAAGCAAGAAAAGTACCAAAAATCACACCAAAGCAAGTGCCAAATATTCCACCCATATTTGAAGACACCAAAGCTGAAGGACCAAGAAAAGAGTGAGTTGCCCCCCTCCCCTCCCTTAAAAAAAACAATAGAACAAGCACATGAAATAATAAAAAATGGAACACAAAGCAAAAATGAAGAAGGGAGCACCTCTAGTAGACCACACGCATCACATAAGAAACCGTTGTCCCCCCACTCTCAAGCATTATTAGAAGATGGAGACAAAATGGTGCATTGATTTGATATTGATGAGCACCTTGAGAATATCAAACTACAATTCCAGTATCAAAGGGCTCTCAACAACCTTAGAGAGTTGGATTTAGAAGAAACGAAAGCAGAAGCAGCAAAGTACACAGAAGCAAACCACAAACTACAAAGAAAGATTGAAGAACTTCAAGGCATGCAGTTGGAATTACAAGCTGAGCTTCAAAAGGAAAAGAGAAAAGCTACCCATTACTATAAGGAAGCTCAAGACTTTAATGAAGCCAACACCAATCTACACATCAAGCAACAGTGGATAGAAGAAGAGCTTGAAAAAGAACGGCAAAGGAGTGTCAAGCTAGGGGATTCATATGAGATGGTCAAGACAACACTCACTCAACTTTTGGCCATGCAAGACACCCTAACCCCTATCTCTACCTCATTAGCTTTTGCTTCAAATTTACAAAATCTCAAGGATTTTAAGGAGGCTCTAACTCAGAAAAAGTATGACCAAAAAATCAGGACTACGGGGCATAAAAACGCCATACTAGAGAGTTTGAGACTTTAAAGAAAATTTGGGATTCACCAATGTCTTGAAGATTTGGCCATATGGACAAATCTCAAAGTGTTTTTTGAGGTCAAATCCTTCCATAAGGTAGTACTTGAAAATCTCCTCTGAGCCATGCTCTCAAAATTTTGACTAAGATTTTTCCATGTGGTCAAATCTTAAGCTCATTTTCATAGTGGGAATTATAAAATTCCCAAATTCACTAAAAGGGTGTTTAAAGAAATTCAAATACAAACGGATCATGAGATTAAGCTTTTTAAAGAGCAATTGGCTAAAGCAAAGAAAGAGCTGGTAGCCCAGAGTGCAACACATGCCCTTGAACTACAATAGAAAGATATGGCCATTAGTGCCATAAGGGCTCAGCCAACACTAGTGGAAGTTCATCCTGACGACGACTGGCAAAGAGCAAGTGAGCACGGACCTTCTCCCTGTAGATCTACCAAGCACATCTACAGAGGCAAGGTTACATGATTTTGATGACACAGAAGATAAAACCGATGCTAGGGAGGAGATTCAAAGATGGATCTCAAAAGTGTACGACCCGTCACACAAAGAATGTATGCAATATGAACTCAAGGTACTGGAGTTGGTGGAACTTCTGATGATCACCCTTGATGAAGTCGTCAAAAATCACGGGCATGAAAGGATATCCCTTCCACTGACGAAGCAAGAAGTACTTCTATGGAAGAGAAAGATGTTGCCAACACTAGAGCCCAATCATTAAGGGGATTATATGGATGTACCTATAACAACAGAACATGCATTAAATATTTTCAAATATCTACCATTATGGAGGAAGAAGTGGTTTGAGAAGTGCCCCATTGATGAAACATACTATAGAAACGCTTCCCAACATATCAGAATCAACCCAACCTTTGGCCTATCTATACCTAGCAAAGCAAAAGACCAGGATGTTGAACTACCCAGTTCTCAAAAAGCTAGCATGTAACTTCCTCCATTAGAAAGGTATATGATCAACATTCTACAAGGAGTCATCAGCCAAATGAGAGATGTTTCCGGTATGGCTTTTCAAATACTGGTGAAAATTGCCAAAATGATCATCATTCAAAGCTTGAGAAGCGAGAGAAAGTCTTCTTACTCTACACATGAGCTTGTGTGAGTGTGTGTGTGTGTGTGTGTGTGTGTGTGTGTGTGTGTGTGTGTGTGTGTGTGTGTGTGTGTGTGTGTGTGTGTGTGTGTGTGTGTGTGTGGATAATTCCTCTAAAAAATCAGCCCCCCCTCTCTCTCTTGGTCAATCCCTCTTGCTAATTTCTCTTGCTAGCACCTCTTGGACCTCCCCAAGCTTAGCCAGTAGGATTTCAAGAGCATAAGTGATAGCCTTTTGACATGTGTCCCCCTTTCCTCTTTTTTGAGAGCTTTAGGTAATTAATAAATGCAATTAAACTCTCATAGGACCCCTTTTTCTCCTGGCCAATAGGAATCAGGCAAGCCATTGGGCTAATGAATGCTCATTGGACCCCTTGGGAGACTGTCCAATAGTCTTCTAGAGAGCTTAATTCCTATTGGTTCTTTTATTAAGTGTTTTTAAATTAATTAAACTAGATTTACTCTAGCCTAATTTTCATTGGTCCACCTCCAAGGCCATCCAATAGGATTTGAGTACACCTTGTGGGCATCTGGCCTAGGGAGCTGACACGTGTCCCTCTTTCCCCTTGTGTACAAAGGAAGCTTGTGTGTGTGTGTGTGTGTGTGTGTGTGTGTGTGTGTGTGTGTGTGTGTGTGTGTGTGTGTGTGTGTGTGTGTGTGTTTCTCTCTCATCCCCTACTTCTTGGGCTCGCCCCCTCCTATGTAGTAGTTTGTGAAGACTTTTTGGGACACACACAAAGCATCCAATTTCCTACGCCTTTGACCATTGGACACAACCTTAGAATTTTAGAACCTTAGCATTTTGGAAGTCTTAATGGGCTGAACCCTAAGGTCTTTGAAGCCCATTGTTCCACATAGATCTTTTGAAGATGGCCCCCCCTTTGGATCCCTACTGTGGCCGGTTTGCTAGCTTAACCAATATTCTAGCTTTTTCTCCCCTGGCACTTCCCCACATTAAATGATCAGTTTAACATGAGATAATCATATAGGAGAATTAGATATTAGTTATTATGATAGATCCTCTCTCTTGAAATCATAGTCGTCCTTGACTATGGGGTAGAGAAGATAAAGCATATTCATTAGTCCTCTTTCTAGCGGGTAGAGGATCAATATGTTACCCTACGACATCGCTCTAGAATGGATGACTAGTCCATTTGGTGCTTGAGAGCCTAAGCTTCCCACAAGCATGTTTGCACATTAGTCCTATGAATCTTCCATAGTAGAGTGACAAGCTCTACTTGGTGTTTGGGAGACGTCGTCTCCGCAAACTTGATCTAAGCATGCATACTACTTCACATTTGTGCACAATAAAGAAAAAGAGAGTCTTATAAGACAAAAACTTTGTTCATTTTTAACATTTTTACATTTGCTTACTCTTGGGAAGCATTGTAAGCATCGACAAGGTTTAGGTTATTCTTTAATTTATGCCTTGCATCCATCTAGCATCTTCAAAAGGATCATTCTTAAACTTAATAAGATATCGTTGGATAGTCTTACCGCCTCTTAGTACCTCGTCTTCATGTTGGAGGATGGACTCGGGCTGCAGCACCTCTTCTTGGTCCTCGATCTCCGGTGGGTCTTCAATAGTTGGTTCTTGAGGTGGCTCTCCCTTGTAATGCTTTAGTAGGCTCACATGGAAATCATTGTGTATGAGCCAATGGCTGGGAAACTTGAGTTGATAGGCCATCTCATTGCTTGACCTAAGAATCTGGAAGGGACCATAGTACCTTTTTGCTAACTTAGTATAGTACTTTTTGTGTCCCATAGGATTCTTGCCCGTTGTGTGCCTTAATCGAGCCTTGGGAAAGGCTTGGGCTCTTTTGTGCTTATCAACAGTAGCCTTTTGACTTTGCTGTGAGATAGAGATAGCATCCTTAATCTTTGGAAGGATTCTTGTAGATCTCGGCTATACTCATCTGCAGCAAAGATCTTCCCGTGTACCTTAAGTAGCAAGGGACTTTTTTATCTTCCCTCAACTACCTCAAAAGGTGCTTTTCCCGTGGAAGTATGTTTAGTCTTATTGTAGGCATACTCCACTAAGGGTAAGTACTTCTCCCATGGGGATCTTTGATCTACTTCCGTTACATAGGCTTTTAGTAGATCAAGAATTGTTAGGTTAGCTATTTCACTTTGGCCATCCGTTTGTGGGTGATAGGCTAAAGAGAAGTTTAGCCTTGTCCCTAAATTCTCAAAGAGACCCTTCCAAAAATTACTGGTCATTCTAGGATCTCTATCCAACACTATGGACATTGGCAAGCCATGGTACTTGAAGATTTGTGATATGAAGAGGGTTTCCATTTGATGGGCTTTGATAGTCTTTTTGACAGGTATAAAATGATCTTGTTTGCTAAACCTGTCCACTATCGTCCATATTCCCGTATTCCCATGGATAGACTTAGGCAATCCAAAGATAAAATCCATGGATATGCTCTCCCATGGTGAATTAGGGATTGGCAAAGGTTGAAGCAATCCAAGTTGCTTCCCTCTATTAAACTTCGTCTTTTGGAATACCACACATTTAGAAACATACTCTTGTATGTTTGCTTTCATGGTAGGCCAATAGAAATATGTTTCAATCCCTTTTAGGGTAGACTGAATCCCTCTATGCCCTGCATAAGGAGGAGCATGAGATTCATACATTACTTTCTCACGTAGTGAGCTAGTAATGCATAGTCTATTGCCATAGAGAAGATAACCATATTGTAAAGTAAATGGTTGCTCTTTCTTCCCTAGTGCAAGGGCTAAAATCACATCTCCACAATTGGGATCAATAGCATACTCATCTATCATAGAAGATAGATCATTGTGAGTTGCTATGGAAACCGCATTCACTCTCGACCATCTTGAGAGTGCATCGGCTACTTGATTATGCTTGCCAGCAATGTGAGCAATATGAAAATGAAATTGCGAAAGAAAGTTTTCCCACCTCATTTGTTTGTTGGAGAGCTTGGTCTGCGTCATGAAGTACTTAAGACTTTGGTGATCCGTTCGCAGAATGAAAGGAGTCCCCAATAAATAGTGCTTCCATGAGTCTAAGGCATGTAGAACTGCGAGGAGTTCCTTTTAATGCCCACCTCATTTTTTTGTCGAAGAGCTTGGTCTACATCATGAAGTACTTAAGACTTTGGTGATCTGTACGCAGAATGAAAGGAGTCCCCAATAAATAGTGCTTCCATGAGTCTAAGGCATGTAGAACTGCGAGGAGTTCCTTTTCATATATGCCTAGAGCTTGCTCAACTGGGTCGAGCCTTCGACTTTCATAGCTTATGGCGTGCCCTTCTTGGAGCAAAATAGCTCCAAAGCAATCACCACAAGCATCACATGGGACCTCAAATGGCTTTGAGAGATCCGGTAGTGTAAGCACAGGTTGAGAGATAAGCTTTTTGAAAGCATTGTTCTCCTTGGCAGACCATGTGTACCTAACGTTTTTCTTTGTTAGGTCATGTAATGGTCCTGCTATTAGTGAGAACTTTTCTATGAAGCGTCTATAGTATGCACACACCTATAAAGCTTCTTAGTTCATGAAAATTCCTTGGTTTAGGCCATCCTTTTATTACCTCTAACTTTGATGGATCCATTTGGATGCCAGCTTGAGAGATAATGTGACCTAAATACTGAATCTCTTTAAGAAAAAATCACTTTTCTTTCGATTAACATAAAGTTCATTCTCTCTTAAAACTTGAAATATTACCTGGAGGTGTTGCTTGTGTTCATCTAATGAATAAGAGTAGATGATGATATCATCAAAGAACACTCTAGTAAAGGTTCAATGAGGCCTGAATAGCTTCTCCATCAAGTGGCTGAATTTGGCTGGTGCATTGGTCAAGCCAAAAGGCATGATAATGTATTCGTAAAGACCAAACGTAGTGTGAAATGCGCTCTTTACAATGTCTTGATCAACTATCCTTGTTTGATGATAGCCACTTTTTAGGTAAATCCTACTGAAGTAGGTGTACCCTTGTAGCTTATCAAATAGGTCTTCTACCCGTGGAACGGGAAACCTATTCTTGATAGTGATCCTATTTAGTGCTCTATAGTCGACATACATGCAATATGTGCCATCTTTCTTTTGCACTAGTAGCACAGGAGAACAAAATGGAGATGAGCTAGGCGTAACCATTCCCTTCTCAACTAAATCATGCACTTGCCGCATAATCTCCTCTTGTTGAGCTTGAGAAACTCTATAAGGAGTTTTTTTAGGCGGTGAACTTCCTGAAAGAAGTTCAATTGCATGGTCATCATTGCTTCGTTTAGGAGGTAGCTCACAAGGGATGTCGTTAATAAAGACATCTTGAAACCCCTTGAGAAAATTGGATACCTCTAATTCCTTTTGGTTGTGTATATTTTCTTTTGCTAAAACATTAGGTTCATTTTGAGAGTCTTTAACAAAAAACATGTACATGGAAATAGATCTCTTTATTGACTTATTGAAAGCTTGTGTATGTAAAATGGGTATGGTGTTACCCATTTTCTTGGCATCTATGAACCTAAAGGAGATTCGCCTTTTAGGGAATTTAACATCGGTAGCCATGCGATCAAACCATGGTGCCCCTAGGATTACATCCTCATGCTTGAGAGGAGAGATAAAGAAGTCCTCTTTGTCCACATAGCTTTGGACATGAAGCCTCAATATCCCGATTAAGGGAGTGACTGAAGCTTCTTGCCCCTTGAAAGCACCGTCTGCGAGGTAGGACATCTCCCATCTCATAAGCTTGTATGTCTAGCTTGGTGGCCAACTTTGTGGATATGAAATTGTGAGCAGACCCTGGGTCAAAGAGAATAAAAGCATCATGTGTTCTTACCTTTCCCCAATCATGGCATAGAGGAGATCCTTTGTGGTGAGTTTCCTCCTCTTGGATTTCAACCAAGGTAGCCCTAGGAGGCTCATGGCGAGTGTTCTTTTGGGGACAAGTGCAGTACGCATGCCCTTGCTCGCCGCACTTGAAACAACGGTTATCCTTGTGATAACTATCAAGCTCTTCAAGACAGAGTTTGTTTTTACCTTTGTAAACTCTCTTCTCCTTAGCTTTGTTGGAGTTGCCCTTAGGAGACTTTTGGACATTGTCCTTCCCCTTAGGCTAATTGGAACCCTTGTTTTTCATGGGCTTAGAATTTCTTTTAGCCCCTGTTTGGAAATTGATTCAAGAAGCCGCCATAGTATGGTGTATAACCGCCGATATGGTGCATGCCCTTTGGGAGTTGACATACTCTGATATTTCTTCAGTTACGCTCGCACAAAATTGTTGCTTCCTCTCTCCAAAATCCAGCTTTTTGAAGACACTGGCTTTCAGTTGTAAGTCCCAAAACTTGTCTACATATTTGTGAATGGATTTGTATGGAGAGAGCTTCAAGCTTCACCATTCGGTGAGTACTTTGCTTTTGGCATCGGTGGCCAAAAACTGCTTCATAATGGAAGCTCTTAAAGCTTTCCATGTTATTGGAGCTTCACTATTGGCACATAGGCTAGACCACCATTGTCTGGTAGATTTTTGAAAGTGCATGCCTACATGGCGTAGCTTAGAGGACTCTGTGAAGCCCTCATCTCCAAACACTGCATCAAACTGTTGGACAAAGGCCAAGACTTTTTCCGTAGCACCAAAGGTGCCATCGTAGGTAAGGAAGAGATTCTCTTCCCTCCCTCTTTGAACTTCTTGAGCTTGGACGACCTCTTCCACGTTCAAAGGTTGCACCATCACTTTCTTCATAAGGTGAAGAATTTGAGGAAGATGGAGAAAAGGGTGACCTCTTTCTTGCCTTTTTCTTGCCTTAATCTTCTTTGTCTTCACCAGCACTTTCATAAGAGGAAGAGGATGAAGAAGATGGAGAAGAGGGTGTCCTCTTTCTCGCCTTTTTCTTCTCTTGCTTTTTGTCATCCCTCTTTGAATTATGGTGTGGAGAAGTCTGTGATGGTCTTCTCCGTTTTGGAGGTGATGGAGACCGTTTAGCCCACCGTCTTCGTGGAGCCATCTCCGTCGAGGTGGCAGGAGACTCACTTCTTTATCATTCCTTCGGTGGAGGCTCTTGAATTCTCCTTTGGGAAGGAGATGCATCATCAAGAAGCAAATTTTTGCGCCCTTCATTTGGATCCTCTTCTTCTTCCCAAACAAGAGAGGCCTCTTTTGGAAGTCTCGCAAGGAGGCTTCCTAGGTGCTCTCTCGTCATGGTGGAGAGCTTGAAGAATCCCATGAGCACGAAGCTGCCGTTGCACTTCACTTTGGAGGGATGGATTGCCCATGGCTTGTTGAAGCCTAGAAACAAGATAGTTAACAAGCATCAGGGCATCATTAGTAGCCTTCTCATTAGCAAAATCAAAGTCCTCAACATTTATTTCACTCTCTTTACTATTGTCAGCCATTCTAACAACTTTTAGGTCTATACTTTTTAGGTGTACTTTGGCACTTCAAGACCTAGTTGCTACTCCTCTTTACCCCTTTTAGAAAAAGCACTCAAGCTATTGTACCCGTGGCTTGAATACCATTAATTGCAAGGAATAGAAGAGAGGGTTGTTCAGCACCAAAAACAACACCGGCTTTTGTCAAGATTCTAATAGCTCAATAGTGGTTAAGCCGTAGGCAAGCCCCGTAGCACTCCACTATTAAGACCATAGCTCTTGACGATGATGCCCCATTAACTGCACAAAGGCATGCGCACTACAAGGCTTAAAAATCCATATTCTACTTACTCACATGCAATTAATAATACCAACCATTTATAGCTAGCTTGAGGACCTCCCTTCTTGAGCAAGAAAAGAGAAACATTGTGCTCTGATACCAATTTAACATTTAATGGCCTAGTAACTTGTGTGTAGCAGAAAATAGCATGAACATAGTGAGCATTTCATTCGAATAGAATCCTAATGAGAATAACAAGAGTGCTTGGGTGGAGAGACCAACAAAAAGAATAACTCCTAGTTAGATAGCATGAACAATACTTCAAAAGAGAGAGAAATTAAGAAATTGACAAGAGTTGAGGACCAGATTTGCATGGAGCCGCTCCCCCCTCCAAAAGGATTTGTATTATGGTTTCTCCCATCAAGAGAGACTGTTGAGCCAGCAGAGCATCACACCCACATTTTGGCTCACACTCATCATTTTGTAACCATTGATTGTAATAAATGTCTTTCCGACATTAATTTTGATTTGAGCCATTTATTAAGTAACGGGACTCAATTGAGTTTCCAGCTTGTAATCCCGAAGTAATTTCACTTGCTGATGTAATTAGTTAGAGATGTTCTCACCTCCAAGGCTGAGGTATATAAGCCAAAGTTTTTGTAACCTAGGGGCAGACTATTAATCAAAGTGAGTTTTTGAGCGCCGTGACTGTGTCTGAGAGAGAGAGAGAGAGAGAGAGAGAGAGAGAGAGAGAGAGAGAGAGAGAGAGATAGAGAGAGAGAAAGAGAGTCTTATCTACTTGCTACGCGAGCTACGGAGCCGCCATTGGAGAAGCGACACCGCCATTGTGTTAGCAACGGCGAGAGCTACGCACAGATACCAAGAGTGCGCGCTATCGGCTTCTATGTGTGGTAAGTTCCTACGAGCTTTGGTGTGAGTTTTCTTCCAACTCGTGTGTCGGAATTGAGCGTGCACCATATCTATAGAACCACAACGAGTAGAGCTACACATTAGTACCATCGGGGTCAAGTTTCGGTCACCTGTATATTTCGGCCTGTCTTCATACGCGTTTACCGCACGGAGTGGTTATAGGTTGAGTTTGCAGTTCAAGTCTTTAGGGTGTTGTTCTTACCTAGTGTATAGACTTCCCCTTGAGTTTGAGATCGATTCAATGATTCTAGATCCTGTTTCGTATAGCATTCGTTCGTAGTACGGATTTCAGTCACTTGCGTATTTTAGAACTTAGATTTGATTTCCTTAGTAGTGATTGTCATTAGAAGGTCGAGTAGGTGATTTGAAACCCACCTAGTTGTTTCCATGCGCCTGCGGGTCAAGCTCCGTCCTCGTCTGACAAATTCTGTTGTTGGTTGAGTTCTCGCTATTTAGCTTCCGCTAGCTGCGTAACCGCCTTAACGTTTGGCGCCGCTGCCGGGGACGAGAGCCCTAAGTAGGTGATCTTAGACTAATCCTACGAGGTGAGTCGTATAAACTACTTTGTATACTTTAGTTAGAAAAGATCTAGGAGTGGTGGACTCCGAAGATCTCGAGAGATACTAGGAAGTGGGGTATTCCTGGGTCTTCCGTGTTGACAGTATTTTTAGTTTAGCTTAGATTTGTTTGTTGTTTTGTTGGTGTTGAGTAGTTGTTGATAGAAGAAGAATTTTCTAGTCCGTGAGTGACAGTGGATCTCTTTAAAATCACAATTACCAAACCCATTTTATGATTAGGAATAGCTTAGGTAGGACTTCATTTGATCCTGATCTGGAGCTAGTAATCATTGGAGTATTTGCTTGATATGGTTGATTGGAGCTAGTAATCATTGGAGTATTTTCTTGATATGGTTGATTGCATGATAGATCACTAAACCGTTGAGTTAGTAGCGAAACTTGCAATAAACAAAAGTCAGAGAAATTTTCTGTGTATCTGGGAGCTGCTGAGCACTTGAGAAAGCTTTAGGAAGGATTCTGTGCCAAAAAACTGGAAATCTGCAACTTTAGACATCATACACGTATGATGTCTAAATGACCAAACAGAGACCAAAACAGAAATTTTGACTTTACCAGAGTGTTCAAAAGGGGGGTTATACCCTAATTTCAACTTAAAACAAGAGCATTAACACTCAAAGAAACCCAAAAAGACAAGTCGGAGTCCAAGAAACGCAAAGAATAGGAAATTTTGGATTCAGATCTTGTTTTTACATTCAAACCTGACAAAAACACTTGAAACTCAATTATAAACATTGGAGTAGGCTTAAAACCAAGAATAGTCAAAATCTGGGACAAAAGACATCATACGCGTATAATGTCTTTTAGCACATCCACTGCTTATTTTTGATATCTGACCTGACAAGATTGTTACAAACACTGTAGAAAGCAAAAATATCAAGTCTTGACCCAAATTGATGAAAAAGACATCATACGGGTATGATGTCTTTGACCTAATTTTGGACATATTTTGATACTTTGCCAACACAGATCCATTGTAATAGCTGTCTAGAGGTTATATTTCAAGTTTCATCCCATTTGGATCACAATTGACCCAAAACAAGTCAAAAGCGGAAAATTGCCAAGAAAAGCCTAAATTAGCCATAACTTGCTCAAACATAGTTCAAACTGAATTTTGTGAGTGGACAGAGCATAAGGGGGCTACTGAGAGTGAGCATAACCAAAATAGTCCAAATCTGTGAAAAAAGACATCATACGCGTATAATGTCTTTTTCAGCATAACTGCAACAAAATTCTCACTTGATGAAACAGAAGTTGTCCAACTGACAAGATTAAACAATTGACCAAGTATCAATCAGTTTGGATCAATTCTGACCACAAAAACTTGGGAAAACAAATTGCTGAGACGGAAAAGTTAAAGTCCTTCAGGGGAATTGATGAATTTGAGATCGGGCAGGAATCTCCAGAATAACCAACCAAAACAAGGGGAACAAGCAAGTGTCATATCAACCGAGGGAAGTGTAAACCAAAGTTGGGTGCAACCATTAGAGCCGATCTTTGAAGGAAGTGTTTCTGATACTTCTTCGGAGAGATCTTACGAGATTTTCATCGAACACTTGGAACACTTGAACCTTAACAACAGAGAAAATATGGTAGCAGGACCATCAAACCCTTCCACCACAATGAAGCTATTGTTCATAAAATACCAGTACGACAATGAGCAAGGTGCCAAGATCTACAAAGATGGAATGGACCGCTATTGTGTAAAGATAGAAGATAGACCTAGTGAGTTCAAGGACTTAGTGCCTGTGAGCTATAGCGGAGATAGATATCTAGATGACGAGGGTACCATGTATTTGGTAGTCCTAAATCCTAACATTGTGGACAAGTGGGGATTGATGGGCACCAAAGCCAAAGTAGATGAATAACTTGAGGAGAAAGCACCAATAATGAACTTCCCTGATGCGAGGTTAAGAGAATGAAACTACAAGGATCAACACTGATAACATCTATGTGGGGCTATACAAATATAATAATGGGGAGCAAGATCTCTATTATAGATGTGAAGAACCCTACACTGGAGAGTTGACAGACCAAAAAAGACTTTATTTCTTTACCTACACAGAGGGATCGGAAGTGAAAATTTCCGCTTACGACAAGTATGGGAGGCAATACTCAACAACGGGCAAGAAAGAATTAGAAGGATATACATACTTTGGGGGACCACTACATCAGTATTCTAGCTCACAAAGACCAGCACCAACAAATGGAGTGCAAAACCCAATGACAACAGGAGGACAAAGAACTCACGCTGCTGACTCTTTCAGTCAACCTCAGTACTCGAAGCCCGGACCAATGGGATCATTACATTCCATAGAGTCAATGGATACGAATCGAGGTAGTGCAGTTCCAATCCCCACGTATACCACTTCAGGTCCAAGGTTCGAAGCGGAACCATCACATTTACCTCCTAGTAGTAGACTCAGGGCAGGGGAACCGACAAGGGTAACCCATGAAGTCCATGATGCTAGAGAAAGCTTTAGCCGGGACACAGGAGCAATGAGATTGGTAGCAGACCATAGACGTATGAGACCATCTCAAGTAGCCAAGTGTATGCCAAAGAAGTATGGTGGTTCAGGAGATCCGTATGCACATGTGTCACTCTTTAAGCAAGTCTTAAGAGCTGATCAGATAACAGATTTCCATACACAATATGAGGGATTTGGTCTTACTCTAGAAGGTACGGCATTGACATGGTTTCAACCACTGAACAGAGGGGGATTCCATGACATTGACCATTTGCTAAGAGAGTTTGCTGAGGAATTCTCAAAACGACGGATTAAGCACAATACGGTCTCACAAATATATGCTTTTAAACAGAGAGAACACGAAAAAGTGAAGGAAGCTTCACTTCGCTTCAAACAATACATTGAGAGATTTCCAGTACGTGAACGACCACAAGATGACAGACTATCTGTTCTCTTTATTGAAGGATTGAGAAACGACACTCTCAAGAAGGACTTGTACTTGAAAGCTTGTACAAGTTTCGAGCAAGTAACGAGAGAAGCATTGTACTTAGTGGATAACTGTACGGTTTATGGAGAGGTGTCAGCGGATACAGATTTTGCATCTAGTAGCTCTTCCTCCGTAGCGAGCGAGACTACCACTAAAAAGAATGTTCAAACAACAACCATGCCAAATGTACAGCAAATGATAGAAGATGCTCTAAAAAGGATGGCACCATACCAAAAACCATTGCCAAAACCACTGAAATGGTGTGCTATTGAACAAAAATGGACAAACCATCCAACAGAGGAGTGCTATTACAACAAAGGGTATGTAAGGGAACGTCAGTATGCACCTCCTGCTCAATTAGCACCACCTCAGGTACATCCAGTACCTCGATACCCAACGGGAAATGTACAAGGACCTATGGGGATAGAAAGACCGCAACCAGTATTGGGACAACAACCACCTTTACCAGGAGCAAGACCAGTGGGCATTAGATATGCACCAACCTTAGAGAATCAGGAAGAACAAGCCTTAGTGCCTGTTCAAGCCTATTATGAAGAATCTGGTGCACACATGTCTCCAACTGTGTATTACCCACCAGAAGAACCCAAACAACCAGAACCATGGGGCATGATTGGGAATGTTGGAACACCAACAGTTACAAGTGCTTCTGATGAAGAGAGATACAATTTGGACGCAAGAACATTGATGTTCATAGCTCATGGAGGGTTAAAAGGACAAAGACCATCCTATCCACAAAGGACGAATCAAGTGGGACCAAGACCAGCACTAGGACCCTATTACAAGTGTGGAGGTGATCATCTGATGAATGTTTGTCCACATACGGAAATCATTAGAATTAATGCTTATTGCACTGAGTGTGGGGTTACTCACTTCATTGAGGATTGTTCAAAGAATCCAAACAAAGTGCAAAAGAAGACATTGAATATGCTAGAAACTATTCCTACCAGCAGTGGGTCCGAAAATGAAACTCTGATACCAACGCAAGTTGTTACTAGAGCTCAAGCTAAGAAAACCACTAGAGAACCTGAGAATGGAAAGTTAGCGACTGAAGTGGTTAGTCAAGTACCGCGGAGTCAGAGAAACACATGGAAAGCTAGAAAAGCACGCATGAAGTTGAGAAAAGAACGTGAAGACGCTATTCTAGCTGAGGAACTAAAGCGAACTAAAGATAGATTAGAAAAACTTGAGAGTCAAAACGAGAAACGAGAGATGAGCCCAGAAAGAACGAAACAAAAGAGTATCAAAGAAACAACGAGCTTAAGCTCAGGGGGATCAGTGCTAGTTGACAAAGTACACGAACCATTGGACGCACTGATGAGAGCTTACAAACCTAGGTTAAAGAACAACCAAACACAAGAACAGAGGTGGATGACATACCCAAACGCGGAATTGGAAAAGCAGAGACTTGAAATGTGCCAGAGAATGATCGAGACTGCACAAGCCTTATTAGAACCACCAAGAGAAACAATGAATTGTGGAACGGAAAACCCAATTCAGTAAGAGACTATCATTTCACAGGTAGCTGAAAAGACTCCCAGTGCACAAAAGCCTGAAAATACACACAAGGATGACAGCATAGTATTGAACACAACCGATCAGGAGATAGAGAGTTTTCATCCAGTCATACACAGGATTTACGGAAGAGATGAGGATTACAATGAATTTTGGAAACAAGTGAGAGAGGCAAACTTTGCAAACGAGCTAAGTTGCGAAGCTAATCAAACAAATTGGGAAAAGGACATCAGGAATCCTCCCATAGTGGAATTGAGGCAGGATCTCAAGTGGACTTGGATCTGCAATCTTACTGGGGATATGGGGGCTCTGTTAGAACAATGGAGAGGAGACCTCATTCACTGAATACCTTACCGTCATACTTAGGAGAGTATGAAGAAAAATCCGAGATTAGAGCACTTCCCTCACGAAGAATTTCATCAGAAAAAGTCATGGACTCGCAAGGATTGATAGAGATCTTGTCAACACCAGTGACATGCACTATCACTCTAGCTGAGCTTTTGAGGCTAAGACCACATATGTGGACCACTGTAGGAAAATGCTTGGAGAAATTTGGGATAAAAGACCCAACATCGAGACTGCAACAGGGTATACAAGAGCTGAGCAAACCACAAAAGAACGCTAAGCCTGTACCCTTAAACAAGGTCGGAGAGTATTGCGAAGGTGAAGAGGGGAATACAACCTTACCAGTTGAATTCCAAGGAGTGAACACGATGGCAATACTAGACAGCGGAGCTGGGGTAGCCATTGCTACAAAAGAAATCTGGAAAAAATGGGGGAAACCAGCAATAAGAAAGACTAGGTTTAAACTCCAATTAGCAGATGGACACATGGAGAAACCTATGGGGTTATTAGAGAAAGTCGTAGTGACTTCTTGCGGCATTGAATACGAACATACTTTTGCTATTGTCGATTTTGGCAAGGAGAATAACTATGATATCATACTGGGAAGACCATTCATGAGACAGTTGAAAATGGTCCAGGATTGGGGCTACGATCACATATACCTGAGAAATATGGAAACCACTACACGTGTGAACCTGAAAGACCATAGCTACAAAGATGTGAACCGAACACCGGTAGAGGAGTTTGATTCAGCTACTTTGGCGGGATCCGAATTTCCAGCTTGGTTAGGTAAGCCCAAGGAGTTATGGATGTGTGGAGCCTCGAAATGTGGAAGTCTGAGGCGAGAAGAATATGTTTTAGAAAGGGCTATCGAAGACGAAACTTATATAGGAGAACCCTTTCCAGAGGACATGCTTGAACCATTAGAATGGACACACATTCTAGCAACCCTAAATGTTTGTGCAATTCCGGATGGTCCCACAATGAAATTTTGCGACAAGGACGGGTACGACGTGGTTCCGTACTTCATATTGAGAACTATACTCGAAAAAGAAACAGAAAAGAACGATACACTGGAAAAGGAAAGAATGGAGAAAAGAAGACTACTGCGTCAGAAACAGCACAATGAAGGAGCAATACTAATAAACGCAGTCAGTATAACAGAAATGGATAATGACAAAGAAGAACCCATCATTGAATGCAAAGTAGGAACCAACCAAATCAAAGCCAGAGCACTATTGGATTCAGGAGCTCAAACTAACCTACTTTCACTCAGTTTGTATAGACAATTGACAAATGACACTAAATTACAAACTGCCAAGCAAGAGTTAAAGAGTTACTCTGAGAATTCAATCAAAACTGTCAGATGCACAGTTTTACATATACAGATTAACCAGTATGTGTATCCTCATATGTTTTACGTGGTTGAAGACCAAGCTACACAACATCCATTATTGCTAGGACAACCATGGCAGAAGCAATACAATGCAATGATTGACTGGAGTTCTAAATCAGTGCTTATCAAATACGAAGGTGAAAGTCAATCAGTTAAATTCACCAAAGGAGCAGAGCCAACTCCAAAGGAAGAATCCAAGAACAAAGGTAAACAACAACCAGAGAAAAAGAAGAAGCAATGGCAACCAAAAGTTTCTATACAACTGGATTGCTCTTCGACGAGGAACTCTCAACATTGGATAAGGAAGACAAGCAATAATATAACAGCTCAACCTTGGGAAAAAATGGAGTCAAAGTTGGTATGGAGACCAAAAAAGGTTGTGCCAGAGAACACAAAGGTGGAAAACAGAGTCTTCAATACCAGACAACAGAGTGATTCCAGACAATCAAGGACAGTGAAACAGATCTGGATTCCAAAGAAGTTCATGACGGCACGAAGCTATAGCAAGCAAATTTGGATCCCAAGGATTTGTAAACAGGAACTCCCTTCAGTACAATCCACGGAAACTCTTAGGTATTTCAAGGCGAGGAAATCAACACAAAGAACAAAGCAGGTTTGGGTTGCAAAGAGTTTGTGGCAAGCACAAGCGAAGCAGAAGCAGATTTGGATTGTGAAAAAGAACAACAAGGTAAAGAAGAATCCATCTACTGATTCTACTACCGAAGTGCCAAAACCAACCCAAAACCCGACCACCAATCCTTCAATCAAACAAAGAGCAGCTTTATTGGAAAGACTGTTGTATCATCGCTCTACAATTGCATTGGGAACTTATGACCAAAACAACTACAATGCTTCGCCCACAGACACTTCATAGTCGTCCAGGAGGACTCAGACTAGGAGGGGGGGAGGTATACAGGTATACAGGAGCTACAAAGCAGCTACAAGCGACAAAAACAAAGAAAAACAAAAATTATATTACAAAGGCAGTGTCTTACATGATTTCGCAATTTTTATGTTTGATTGCGGATATTGATAATATTTATGCCCTTATATACCTTGTTTTGCAACAAGAAGAGATCAAATGATGAATTTGGGTCTCTAGACGTGTAAATATCACTAAATAAGAGTGTTTTTGGAGCTAAAAAGTGAAAAAAAGTGGTAATCCAAGTCCAAAAATCACAAATAAGTGTATATTCATATACACAGGGTTACCAGCTATTTATTGTGTATGTTTGGAATTTTTTGGCTTCAATTTGCTATTTTTCTTTATTTTTTATGATTTTCTTGATAAAAAGTAAAAGAAAAATAAAAAAGCAGGTGAAACGAGATCAGAAAAAAGAAAAGAATAGATAGTGATGATCCTAATGACAAGGGCAACCCATGGTAAAAATTGAGTACAATTCGGGAAAAGTTGCGGAAAGCCCGAAATGACAGAATTTTGGCAAAGTGGACAGATTTCTCAGAAAAAGGTCAAACGGAATCCAAATTGAGAAATTTCAAATCCTAAAGTGCATTTCACGACGAGATAGGAGCACATGTCAAATTTGGTAACAAGTGATCCAGGAAGTCCAAAGTTAAGTATTTTTGACTTCACTTACAGGCTCATTTGCACTATTACCCACTTGGAGAGAGCAAAGAGCACACAAGAGCATCCAACCTTCTACAGCCTTCTACGACTGCTACGAGAGCTGAGAGGACACCAGACATGAGAGGTAGACTCGTTGCCATAATCTTTTGATGCTTATCATTAACTTTTGTCGCGAAAACTGAGCAAAACCAAGAAACAAGAGCAGACGGGGAATGCGGTAGAATGCTAGGTAGTGGCACAACCACCTAACCAAACCTTGCAAGAACTTATAGGTGGGTTAACCTGGTATAGAAGATGGGTTTCTAACACTCAAAGCTCGAGAAAGAACGACTGGAAAAACCCTAGGTCAACAGAGCCTGCAAGAGGCAAACAGGAAAAAGTTGTCGAAACGACACAAAACTTCTCAGGAAGCTTAACAACATCGAGGGCAATGTAACCATGGAGTATCTCCAGGTTTGGACCACCAAAAGTGGGTCAAAACAACCGATTCGACGACAGACACACAAAGCGTCATTTTGGCATAACGGCTGAAATTGACGACCGAATGAAATCAAACTTCACAAGCAACTTCAAGTAACTATTGATGACTTATGTTTGCAAGCAAAACCCAAAAGAAAGTTGATTCACTTACCGATGGTGAAAAAGACGCTTTCGGGCAACCAAATGGAGAAAGATGGAGAACGGGGAGCCAAAGTCAAGTTCAACCAAATAGATGGCTTCACAACATATCCAATGAGCTGGAAATGCAACTCTCGAGAAGAAAAGTTGAAGAGATTCAACTCCAAGGCAAAAAGACGACTTCGAAGACTGAAATGTCTATAAGGGGGCTTTTTAGCTAAACTGATGACTTTTTAAGTTGAAAACTAGTTAGCAGGGCTTAGGGCACTAGCACAAAGCATTCTTTGCACAAAAAGACCAACATTTCAAGAAAAGACATCATACGCGTATGATGTCTCACAGCATGAATTTCACATCCATTTCAACATTTGAGTGCATAGCCTCATTCCACATGTTAATCACATCCTATGAACCAAGTATCATGAGAATTGGAGTTAGAAAACCCAAGGAAAACCAAAAAGACGCAAAGTAGGCCATAAAATTGATTTTTGGTCCTAATTTTGTCAAAATAACTCCAAACTCATTGAAACTTTGTAGGATTGTTGTTAAACACATCTACAAGCTATCTGGAACCAAAAAGCACCATTTTGACACAAAAGACATCATACGCGTATGATGTCTATTTGCACTTATAGAGCCAAAACTGCTCATTTGTCATCATACATCCATTATATATATATAATACATGCTACATATGAAATTTGGAACCATTTGGTCAAGAGGATCACCCCATTAGCCCAATTGAGGAAAAATCCTTCACCTAAAGCCTATTTTTGGCCCAAATCCAACATACTCAAGTCCAAACCAAGATTTGAGTAGAGATAGTCCTTCACTAGTACATGGGGAGTCCACAGAACCAATCCCATGCAAAATTGATGAAAAAAACATCATACGCGTATGATGTCTCCAGAGCCATTTTTAGCCCAAAATCTATCCAAACTTCATAAATCCACTGAATAAGCCTATCTAAAGCCAAATCCAAGCTTATAGAGAAATTTGGTCCAAAAATACACTAAAAGACATCATACGCGTATGATGTCTCACTATGTGATTTTGGCACCTCAGGGCTTCAACCACCAAACAGAAGTGATCTACATGCCATTTGAAAGTGAACCACCAAGTTTTATCCAATTTGGATCATAAAATCCAATTCCCTTTCAAAATTTTGCCAAGAGCCGGAACTGGACTAAATTGGCCAAAACTTGACCAAATGGGATCCAAACTCAAATCCAAGCATATGATAATCATGTATACACTATCAGCTACAAGTACAACCAATATGAAGTCATTTTGACACAAAAGACATCATACGCGTATGATGTCTCAAGCATGATTTTGATCCCATTTTGCATATTTTTTCACCTACCTTGCATTCTTAGGTCCTGAATAGCTCATGTTTCAATTTTCAAGTCATTTGGATAGTTAAAAGCTTCACTTCGGCTTTCAGTACTAAAAAGACGCTAACTTCTGAAATTGGAGTTACAGGATCCATGGATTCCACCAAGTCATCGGCAACGAAGAGAAAAAGACCGACAATCAAAGATGCTATTGCAGAAGCGGAACCCTTTGACATTCCAGCAGAAACCCTCAAGCCAACCAAAAGTTGGGTGGAGGAAGCAGTATTGGAGAAAGAGGGAATAAAGATCTACCAGGGGACTCTCAGAGATCCTCAAGGGCAAGCGGTGGATGTACCGATGATCCCACAGGAATTGGTAGATTATAGCAGGTCAGGAGACATCAGCAGGTACCTGGAAAGGGCAGACTTGCACAGTTTCTTCACCTCGAGACCATCAGGTGTCGATACAAGAAGAGTGTATGAGTTGGCAACATCCATTCAGAAGGATGGAAAAGCCACATTGACAGCCATGGATGGAGAGAAGGTAGAAGTACAGATCACTCCACAGCTAATTGTAGACGCATTGAAGCTGCAAAACAAAGGGAGCTCGGTCAGGGAAAGAAGGGAGGCCATAGAGGTCTATGGGCCCAAGAAACCTATGGAGATATGAAGGACCCAAGAGCGGCAACCCTTTGCCGACTGTACAACCAATTTCTTCATGTTTGCAGTAAAAGACCGCAAAAGTATACGACACCACCCCATGCCATTGCGACCACCATCACATGGGCATTAAACAGCAATATGCCAAAAGAGGTGAATTACGCTCAACACATCCACGAGCAAGTAATTGCCATGCACAACGAGAAGCCAAAATACATAGGAGGAGCGGAAATTCTGACAAGAATAGCTTATGAAGCTATTGGAGCTAGAGATCAGTGGCCAAAGGCTCCCTCCCAGAATGAGTGGCTTAGAGAAGCCGACAAGGAGGAAGAACAGCCCGAAGTACCCAAGAGGGCATCCACAAGAGCACGCCGGAAACTACAAGTAGTTTCAGAACCTGAAGAGGATGTGGACAAGCCACTTAAGAAGAAAGTAAAGAAGAAGGTTGCTCCCAAGCAAACCAAAAGTCAAAAAGCGGCAAGGATGGAAAGATTAGTGGAGCAGTTTAGAGCGGAAAGAGCTCTAAAGGGTGACTATGAAGAAAAGTGGGTGCCAGACCCCACTAAAGTCAGAACTAGCTCGGCCAGGCCACATATTGATCAATACGATCAATATATTAAAGCTTATGAGGAGTCAGAGGCTATTTTGGAGCAGCAACCTGTCGAGCCATACACTGAAGAGGAGGTACAGCAATTAAAAGCTGAGCTGAAAAAAGACGACAAGGGGAAAAGGAAAGTAGATGGGTCTACTAATCCTCAAGAGAAAGATGGGCAAGCCGACAAAGGGAAAGCCAAGGAAGCTGAGGACAGATATCCCTCTATGACTGATGTACCAAGCCCGAAGAAGACGGAAAAAATTGTGGAAGAGACCACAGTAGAGGTGGACACAGATGTTTCGGAAAAGCCAGAAGCCGAGACCAAAGAAAAGAAGATAGATCTAGTTCAGCAAAAGAGAAATGATTATGAGGATCTGGTAGAGATAGGATACACCGAAGAAGAGGCCCTTGAGGCAGTTTATGGGATCACCCTACAAAAACAAGATGAACGGGGAGGAACAAAGGAAAAAACAAAAAGTAAAAAAGAAAGTGAAGAGAAACTGGACGAACCGAAAGTACTAGAAGAGCCAAAGCCAGTGGAGGTGGTGGCGGAAAGAGCTTTAGAGTTGATAGATGATGATGAAAAAGACATGCACATGGTGCATGAACTGCTCAGCAAGATAAAAGAAAGGTCCAAGGCAAAGGAAGTAGAGATTGAGACAGCCAAACAAAGGGAAGCAGAGTTGCAGAGAAAATTAGAGAATGCTATGACTGAATCTGAAAGTCATAAAGCATCACTCTATGACGCGGAAAACGAGAGAGACGGCTTAATACTCTAGCTAACCGAGGCTTCAAGAGAAGTAACAAGTGCACAGGAAGCAAGGGAGCGGATAGAGGATGAGTTGGAGGCGGCCAAGGATGAGCTCATTGAGCTAAGGGAGAGAGTCGAGCTCCAAGAAAGAACAATCACTAGACTCAGGACTACCCCTAGAGCTAGCAGAGCAGGAACCGAACAAGAGGGAGCTATCATACCAGCTTTGGAAGACCAGGTTCGAAGCTTACAGAGAGAGATGAGATTAGAGCAAGTGCAAAGTTTGCACATTGCGGAGGGATCATTGGCCGCAGAGGAGAGGCTCACATTAGAAAATCAAACACTACGGATAGAGAATGAGGCCCTCCGCAAACAGCTCCAAGATCTACAAGAGCAGCAAAGAAGAGAGACAGAGACACCACAAGAAGAATCGGGTGGAGCAGCCATAGAGCTACCAGAAACTGGAGAGGCAACCACAATTGAAGATCCAGCCCCAGCTCAAGAGGTAGCCTCAACTTCAAGAATCTCTGAAGAAGAAGAACAAAGGCTCCATGACCAAATAGAAAAGTCAGCAGAGGAGAGTGCCAAGGCGGAAATGGAATGGGAGAGGAGACTCCTAATCTCCATTAGACTTTAGGGACTAGACACAAAAGTGCTCCATGAACAGTGGATGCAACCCAGCCTGCCTTTCCCTTTGATGAAATTTGAAGTGCTAAAGACGAAAAGAGAATAGAGGAGGAGCAGTATGTCGCTCTTTACGAAGGCGACATCACAAAGGAGGAACAATCAAAGAAGATAGTAGATTCACAACCTAGATGGAGGAAAGGTTGGCTGAACAAATACCCAGCCTACCTCATCTACTTGGTGGAGGCACCAAAGGAGATTCGGGAGGATGCAACCTTCTGCCCGGTGCCAAGAGTCAGAAACTGGAAAGAGCATGGCAGGATTGCAGAAAAGAAGCCAAATTGGCTTAATTATCCCAGGATGCCAGGACCAAAGGCAGGAGAGAGAATAGGTAAAGCCTACATGGTGAAAACCCTAACGGGCACCATCAAGCTCTTTACTGGCTCTCCTGAACTTTCATGTCAGATGCTCAAGAAAATCTGCAGGACTCTCTTAGCTTGCATTGAAGTGTTCGCGCCAGATAAAGCCACGACCTCGAGTCTACTATCGACGGCCGACACAGTGATTGATATGATGAACGATCTTTCATTGCAGCCTTCTCCAAAAGTGTTACACCTCCTATACCAAAGGATTATGTTTTTGCCTAGCTTCCACATGCAAACATTCGAAGAAGCTTTCTACACCGGCTTTTTCACCCACGAAAGAAAAATATTCGGCCCAACCTTGACCATCGGCAACCTACGATACGAATCACATTTGCAGATGCTCAAGACGACAGGACTTTATTGACCAAGCATAAAAAGTCATGTCAGGGATGACATGAACGCGGAAGGGGGGAGTGTTGAGCCAGCAGAGGATCACACCCACATTTTTGCTCACACTCATCATTTTGTAACCATTGATTGTAATAAATGTCTTTCCGACATTAATTTTGATTTGAGCCATTCATTAAGTAACGGGACTCAATTGAGTTTCCAGCTTGTAATCCCGAAGTAATTTCACTTGCTGATGTAATTAGTTAGAGATGTTCTCACCTCCAAGGCTGAGGTATATAAGCCAAATTTTTTGTAACCTAGGGGCAGACTATTAATCAAAGTGAGTTTTTGAGTGCCGTGACTGTGTCTGAGAGAGAGAGAGAGAGAGAGAGAGAGAGAGAGAGAGAGAGAGAGAGAGAGAGAGAGAAAGAGAGTCTTATCTACTTGCTACGCGAGCTACGGAGCCTCCATTGGAGAAGCGACACCGCCATTGTGTTAGCAACGACGAGAGCTACGCACAGATACCAAGAGTGCACGCTATCGGCTTCTATGTGTGGTAAGTTCCTACGAGCTTCGGTGTGAGTTTTCTTCCAACTCGTGTGTTGGAATTGAGCGTGCACCATATCTATAGAACCACAACGAGTAGAGCTACACATTAGTACCATCGGGGTCAAGTTTCGGTCACCTGTATATTTTGGCCTGTCTTCATACGCGTTTACCGCACGGAGTGGTTATAGGTTGAGTTTGCAGTTCAAGTCTTTAGGGTGTTGTTCTTACCTAGTGTATAGACTTCCCCTTAAATTTGAGATCGATTCAATGATTCTAGATCCTCTTTCGTATAGCATTCGTTCGTAGTACGGATTTCAGTCACTTGCGTATTTTAGAACTTAGATTTGATTTCCTTAGTAGTGATTGTCATTAGAAGGTCGAGTAGGTGATTTGACACCCACCTAGTTGTTTCCATGCGCCTGCGGGTCAAGCTCCGTCCTCGTCTGACAAATTCTGTTGTTGGTTGAGTTCTCGCTATTTAGCTTCCGCTAGCGGCGTAACCGCCTTAACAAAGACATTTTACAATACAATTCTTTGTGTTCCTTCAATACTAGCTAGTGCAATGAAGATGGAAACATCAAGCACTAAGGAAAACACTTATCAAACACAACATCAATTCCTTCACAGTCTCAGACCCAAGACCTGACACACCTTCGAAGATGGTGAGAGCTAGCGGGGTATGAGAGTAGATTGAAAGGAAGAAGGACTAGTCTTACAAGAAAGATGTACATCTTCTCATATAATCACTCATATTAGCATATCTTACCTTAGTAATTATCATGGTAGAGGAGATGAGCATGCATTGAAGCTTGGCTCTTGGTTGGATTTGCATCACAAATCCAAGAGTTGTTGGTGTAGGCCTCCCTTCTCACAAGCTTGGAGTAGGTGATAAGCTTTCCATTAAAGTTTTGAAAAGCGAGAGAGAGTCTTCTTACTCTACACATGAGCTTGTGTGAGTGTGTGTGTGTGTGTGTGTGTGTGGATAATTCCTTTGAAAAATCAGTCCCCCTCTCTCTCTTGGTCGACCCCTCTTGCTAATTGCTCTTGCTAGCACCTCATTATTGGACCTCCCCAGGCTTAGCCAATAGGATTTCAAGAGCATAAGTGATAGCCTTCTAACTTGTGTCCCCCTTTCCTCTTTTGTGAGAGATTTAGGTAATTAATAAATGCAATTAAACTCTCATTGGACCCCTTTTTCTCCTAGCCAATAGGAATCAGGCAAGCCATTGGGCTGCTGAATGCTCATTAGACCCCTTGGGAGACTGTCCAATAGTCTTCTAGAGAGCTTAATTCCTATTGGTTATTTTATTAAATGTTTTTAAATTAATTAAACTAGATTTACTCTAGCCTAATTCTCATTGGTCCACCTCCAAGGCCATCCAATAGGATTTGAGTACACCTTGTGGGCATCTGGCCTAGGGAGTTGACATGTGTTCCTCTTTCCCCTTGTGTAGAAAGGAAGCTTGTGAGTGTGTGCGTGTGTGTGTTTCTCTCTCATCCCCTACTTCTTGGGCTCGCCCCCTCCTATGTAGGATTTTGTGAAGACTTTTTGGGACACACACAAAGCATCCAATTTCCTAAACCTTTGACCATTGGACACAACCTTTAAATTTTGGAACCTTAGCATTTTGGAAGTCTTAATGGGCTGAACCCTAAGGTCTTTGGAGCCCATTGTTTCATATAGCTCTTTTGCAGATGGACCCCCCTTTGGATCCCTGTTTTCCCTCCTTTGGATCCCTACTGTGGCCGGTCCGCCAGCTTAACCAATATTCTAGCTTTTTCTCCCCTAGCACTCCCCCATATTAAATGATCAGTTTAACATGAGAAAATCATTTAGGAGAATTAGATATTAGTTATTATGACAGATCCTCGTAAAAGGATATAGAGGGCTATGCAAACCTTGAGACAAATATTTCAAGCAAGAATATCATCATGGGGTTGTATGCATGTGTCATGTTCTTGCCCTCTCACTACATGCAAGCATTTGAATAGGCATTCATGACCGGGTTCTTTGAGCTTGATTCATCCATCTTCAATTAACCCCATGACAAAGAATCTACTTGCTCTCCATATTTATTATTAGAGCACTTTATGTAGCAATCCTTTCAAAGAATTGGCAGCAAAAGTGAAAATTGAAACAAGGGGAAAAAAATTTCAAGTTACGAACTCTTACTCTTGAAAAGCGTACACTCGATTATTAAAGAAGGATACATTCAGCTCCATCTAGTAGTTGCACATGCATAGCAAAGACAGCACGACGGCACTCTGAATCAGACCCGCACAGTTTGCACGAGGGTGTGCAAAGACTAGGAAGGGGGGAATGTTGGTACTCAACCAGATGGGCGCCCTTGAAGTCGACCCCTTCTTCCATGAGCCCCAAAATTTAGATGTATGTTCATTATTTTTTTGGAAAGCCTTGTAATTATTTAATAATATTTATGTATTTTCATTATTTTTCCGGAAAGCCTTGTAATTATTTAATATCTCTGATTATAGGTGGGCATCTCTAAAAAGCTGAGTTGTAAAGTTTGTAATGGAGTTTGAGTTTTGTAAAGTGAGCCACCACGGGCCAAGAGAGCTCTAGGTATAAAGTCCATTTTGTAAAGTGGGAAAAGAACCCTTATCATTATCAAGTTTTAAAGAGTTTGAAATTTACAATTGAGGACGGCTACTCTCATGCAACTTGTAATCTTCATACCTTAAGCTTTGATACTCATTTTTCAATTCTGAAACTTGCAAGGTGTTCCTTGTCCATTGCTCTTTCATTCAAGTATATTCATTGTTGATTCTGTTGTGATTTGTGACTATGCGCTAGTAGGCTAAATATGCTGTTTTGAGTACATTAATGATTGTTTTCTGACATTCTGACCATTGGAGAGTGTTTGTAGACCCTAGGGCAACCTTTTTGGTATGTTTTGTTACAATTTCCAAGACCTTGATCATGATGGATCGTGATTTTGGTACCTCCTTGTATTGCAACCAAACTTAGTAGGTTAGTGTCCCTAAGTGTCTTAGAACTCCTCCCAAAGTTTTGTAGCATTTGGACTTCGTTCAAGTGCCAAAATGGGTTGATGATTGAGTGCGGTGACATAGGACATAGGCAAATTGTCATATTTGAGATTGATAGATTTGCATGTGCTAGAGATATTGATGTTTTGTAGGTTCACTTGTTGAGGTTGACACCCTCAAAGAGTCTCCGTGCCCCATCCGAGTCGCTTCCTTAAGTATTGAAATTATGTTATTACCATTAAGCTATGCTATAGAAATCCATCGTGGAAACCTGCTAACAGGGTGGGGAGCATCAAATGACTAAATCACTACTCAAGGCTACTTTCAAGGAAACACTAATGTTTGGGCCAAAAATCCTAAGGTAATAGCTTGGACCTACTCACCTCAAGAACAAAGTTTTATGAAGATAAACAAGAGCTATCAGTGATAAACAAACACCTCAATCAAGAGAAAGGACAAACACAAAGGGCAAAAGAAATGACCTTCATAGAAACAAGTGATTCAACAAGTACGGGTGCAAAAGATAGACTCCAACCAAGCTACCTAATAAGAACATGTGAAACAACAGATAATTTTAGTCACCTACTCAAAGCGCAAGGATTTTATGAAGGTAACTCTCAAATATGGTTACCAAAAGTAGTAGCTCAACCTAGAACAATAAAGATCAGTCATGTAGCACAAGGCTCACTCAAAAGCAAGTAGTTGCAACCAAGAGCCAATAGATGCCAATCACAACCAAGGGTGATGCAGCCTCCAAATGGATACCTCGATGTCTACTATAGAAGGAAGGCTTTTACAACAGTACTAAGCAGATATGGATATTGAAGCCTAGTGTCCATCAAGTTAGAGTAGAATGGAAAATGTAAAAGGTGGTCACACAGAGACTAGAAACAAAGTGGGTTCAAAAAAATTTATTGGAAACTTAATCACAGAGCACCCACAAATACTTATGACCACTTGTCATGGAAAACACAACAAAGGCTCCATCAAACCCTATTGCAACCATCATGTCTATTTCACAAAGAAAAATCAATATATGACAAATAAATCAAGAGGACAGAAGTATGCCAACCTATTAGACAAAATAGTGGCATGTAAAGACCAACACAATGAAAGAGGCCTTAATCTCAAGAACCTATGGAATTAGGTTTTTGGCCTTGAACAAGCATACCCAAGTCACCAGTCAAAATACATGGCATAAGAGTCAAAATCACGCAGGTAAGCCACTAAATGAGCAAGGTGTTAGTCTTGTCAGGACAAGATTAACGCTATGGCTAGGAGCCAAGAAAAGGGCATATGGTTAAGAAGTCCTAAATGAGCGAGGTGTTAGTCTTGTCAGGACAAGGCTATGGCTAGGAGCCAAGGAAAGGGCATATAGTTAAGAAGTCCTACTTGTAGGAGCCAAGGGGCAAGGAAATATGGTAAAGGGGTCCTACTTGCACGAGCCAAGGGCTATAAGTAGGGAGGTTTGGAGGATATCGCATGCCTGTCCACAGTGCAGTCTCATATTGGTATCAGAGCAAGGTGGAGCAAGACACCCTTGGAGGGAAGAAGCGCCATGGAACTCTCTCTCTCTCTCTCTCTCTCTCTCTCTCTCTCTCTCTCTCTCTCTCTCTCTCTCTCTCTCTCTCTCTCTCTCTCTCTCTCTCTCTCTCTCTCATGCAAGGCCATGGCGGTTCTATGGAGGTAAAGAAGAGTTGAAGGTCATGGAAGTTTTTGGGAATTTTCTTTTTGCATGAAACTTGCAAGGAAGGTCGTGCATTTGTGTTGTAAGATGGTTGTTGGAGAACATTTGAGGCATGGTCATGAGGGAGATCTGCATAGAATGGCCTACATGTAGTCTTGTTAGCATCACAAGGCCAAGCAGCAATGATTTCATTTCTTCATCATGGCAAGAGGATGCCCGTAGCTCTCACCCTATTCTCTTTGGAACTTCTCTATGCTACCGACGCCATTTTCCGTGGCTTCTTGGTTTATTTTCACACCTAAATGCCAATAACCTGGCCAAGCTTGGGTTCCCATAATGGGATACCCACGCTTACGGAATGCAATTGCTAACAAGAGTCCATAATGTGGTCGCATGGGATAGGGGGTTTTGAGAAGGTGTTGAAGCTTTTGAGAAAAAATAAAAAATTTGCTATGCAAGGCATCATGCATGCAAGCATAATCTTCTACAGACTTGTCATTACAACAAGGATGTAACAGATTTAGCAATTCCATTCAGTTTCAAGGATTTTCTCTACCTTCTCCTCCTCTTTGGTATCATCTTTTGACTCTTCTTTTGAGTCCTCCTCTGGCTCCTTCTTTGTCTCTTTTGGAGCTCTATCTGCTTCTTTGTCTTCTAATGTGGCTCTTTCTTTGTCTCTTCTAGACCTATATCTACTATATAAACTTTTATATCTTCTTTTACATTTTTTTCAGTGTTTTCTTTAGATTGTGCACTCTTGAGCACTTTTGGTTTAGTAGTGGAGGCTCTTGTGATGCTTCCTCTAGTATTTTTCCTTGTGGATCTCTTCTTGTATGCGGGAAGTACTCTTCATGTAGTCAAGGGAACTGATACAATTGTTGCGGTGCCTTCCACCTCAGTATTGGCTTTGGTTGTATCTTTGTTAGCTTCACTTTCTTGCATTCTTTGTCTTTCTTCTTACCATAGATAAATTCTAGATCTACAAGGGTATCCTCACCTTGGTGGCTCAAGGGGTTTTTGGTGTGGAGCTTGCATGGGTTTGGTTTCCAATACTTTTCATAAGTCTCCTTGTAGGCCTTTTTCTTTTGAAAGCTTCCTTTTCTCATTCTCGTCTTGTGGCTCTTTGGGTAGGCTCTTCAATAATAATTTGTGGTGGCACCTTAATGTGTTTGGAGCCTTGCTCACCCACCTTCTACTTGCCCTGGAAACTCTCTTTCTCCCTTCCTTCATATCCGAGGGGTCTTGAACACCTTTTGCAGGTGGTTATTCTTCATTATCTTGCTCATCCATTGGAACTTCATTGATTTCTTCTTCATCATCATTGAATGGTTGCATTAGCTTTCTTTTTTATCTTGTTCTGGGGTATGTAGTTGATTCTAATTCTTCTTCGTCTTCTTTCTCATTTTTCATCCTAGCTATTAGGTATGAATTCTGATCTGTGGTTGGTGGTAGATTATCAACCATACCTATAGCATGCATTAGGGGAAGTTTGAGGGAATATGTCATGAGGGTCAATGGGAAGGAGGCTCCGTCATGGAACTTTGGCATGTTTGAAAGCTCTTAAAGAGATCTTTACAAAGACAGGTCACATCATATAGTTTTGAGCAAGAAAAAGGATAGTTATCCATACCTCCCTTTTTACGGAAAAAAAATGAAAACTAGGCAAGTTTTGAGAGGGCTATAAAATGACCTTAAACTTCCCCTAATGGTAGGCTATCCGCCTATGAAATTCCACTCCTTTTCTTGGTGCTCTTCAGTGTGTTGAGCATGTAGGAATCATGATAATTTGAAATTGATAGCCGCATCTTCAAAGCTATGGTGAATGCTAAAACTATAGCATGATTTGGGGCAGTATATCTTGGTGGCATCTTGGCAAAAAATTAGAAATGATGAAGGTAGAGCCGAGTAGGATATTTTTTCATCTTGTAGATCATATCGGTGAAGGTATCTACGGCATTATTTTGGTAATTACTTTCGTCTTGCTCTTCTCTTTAGACCTCAATGGATCTCCTTTTGTTGGCAAATTTAGTGCTTCTGCTATGAAATAGTAGTGCTTCAATCTTTCTTTTCGATGTGGTGAGCATAGACCACCATAGCTTGCAAGATAGAGGATATATATTAGAGACAATTAGTTCCAAACAGTAGGTAAGGGGGTGCCAATTTAGCCATTTTTGTGATGTAAACAATGCATCAAAATTTCAATGAAAATAAGCATTTAACAATACAAGTTGATACTTTTTAAAACTTATATCGATGCTGTACTTGAGAAAATTCACTTTTCAAGGCCTTTTAAGGGATTAGAGAAGCCAAGGCCAAGTCAACAATCGTGTAAGGACACATAAGCATGATTCCAAGCATATTCAAAGTAATGTATTTAAATTGGAGGGCGATACCTTGTCCTACTAGAGGATGTCTCATAATTGACTTTCTTACCCTATATGTTTTAGTTCTCTAAATGAGGATTACAAATTTGTAATGGCAATGTTTCACTATGTCTCAGGTGGTGACATGAGACCATTGTCATGTATTAATACAAGCACAATCTTCTTCTTACTCAATTCATGCCATAAAAGCACATTGATTCTCTGCATGTAGGTAGACAATCAATGCTTTCTCAAGGTTCTTCAAGGTTTCCTACCAAGGGCCATAACGATCTTTACAACCACGAGAGATTCATGCCTAAAGCAAGATATCATGGATGTATACAATGTCCTCCCCTCTCTTAAATAATGTTGGACATTTGTGCTTTACAAATGGTTAGTGGGCTCTTGTGCAATGGCTTGCAAGTATTTATCTAGTCTCCTTAAAGTGTTTTGCCTATGCCTAGCCTCCAAAGTAAAATTACCTACTAGCTTTAACCCTCCCAACCTGTTTGGTAAATGTCCCGATATTGACCCCAAAAAAAGAAAATAATAAGATTCCTTTTTTTCCTTTAAGAATCTCCCCACAGAAGGCTAAATGGATACCCATTTCAAAATATTGCCCCGAAAAAATAACAATATAACCCCCAAAAATAAGACTCTTTCTTACCTTTATTGTATTTCCCCACAGAAGGCTAAATGAATACCCAACTCAAAATATTGCATTCTATTTTACAAGCCTCTATGGCACAATTGTCCTGGATTTTTCCCCATGTGAGGATGCTCATACTCCCCTTCTTTTTGTTACACACAAACAATATACTTCATATGTGGCTTAAGCTTATCACACATGACAAGGCTTATCTATGTTGATTTTCCTTGGAAAACAAGGTTTTCAAGCATTAAAAATGCATGTTTGGAATTTGCAGCTTTAATTATACCCACAACTCTATATTTTGCTGGAAGGATTGATTCTCAATGTACACCTAGTCTTTCCATTGTGTGAATCAACATAATTACAAGTTATTGTATAAACTCCCACATATGATGAGGCCCATATTAAATTGAGATAAGGAAAGCATGTTAAAAATGAAGGTAGTCACTACAAAAAAATAGTTCATTATCCAAAGTTTGTCGTGCAAAATTGACAATGCAAGGTACAGAACTAACAATTAAAAAGAATAGGTTGGTGTATAGACATGAACAAATAGGATTGGTTGATTTGGCTAATGATAGGTGATTTTAATATGGTGGAGAAGAGCAAGGATAGAATAGGCTCATCCAATTTGTTGACAGGTTTCGAAATAGCTAAATGGTTGGGTCTCTGTGAGAAATGGGCTATGGTGGACTTATGGGAGATGGGTCCCTGGAACAGCACCTCGGGCTTCATGTACACAAGCCCAGAGTATGCCCGCATGGCCTCCCAGCTTGACAGGTGCTATTGATCTCATCAGGCTTATTGGATCCCATCGCTAATTGAGATGAAGTTGCTCCCAACAAAGAGCGTGTCGGACCAAATACCTCTACACCTAAAACTCAGGCCCCCAGAGAGGGTAAGAAGTTTCTTGTAACTGGGGCACACATGCATGTTCAAAGACCCTCTATCTAGAATGCTTACCAAGAAAGCCGTGAGTAAACTCAATAAAGATATCAACCTTGAGAGTCCTAAAGCTTGGTATATCTTTGCTCATAGTGTAGAGAAAGCGATCAAAAGCTCGGGCCCTTGGATGAAAAAGGCTCGGGAAGAGCATTGAAAGCATCTCAAAGAGGAGGTCGCAAGTCTAACTTCCAGAAAATATATTGGGCTGGCCTCCGAAGAAGAACACGAGAAGTGGTTGGAAGTTAAAACCAACCTTGATGAGCAACAACTCAAGGAGTTTAGGAGGGTGAGGTTAATCTCCAAGGAGACATTCCTCCAACCAGAGGCCGCTAATCAAGCACGTTTCTTGAGGGCATTGAAAGTCAAGAAGATCCAGGGCTCCATACACTCACTCATGGATGAGAATGGGAATGTTACTCACGACCAAGATGAAATGTTTAGGATGATGCTTGATCACCTAAGCCAAATTACTAGCCAGCTAGAGACCCTCTTTCGTGAAGTGGAAGAAGCCAGAGCGACCTTGCTCGGGAGTGTAATTAAAAAAAGTTCCCATCCTAAATCCAATCTTCTTGAGAGTGCCATTTATGAAGAGGAATGCTCGCTTGCATTGCAAGCTCTTGGCAAGGAGAAGTCCCCTGATGGGATGGACTGACCACCAAATTCTTCAGGGAGTACGGGGAGGACCTCAAAGTCCCAGTCATCCATATGTCTAACCCAACTTTTGTCAATGGGTTGTTGTATCCCATTGTGAAAAGAGGCTATATCCTGAAACAGGTTTGTTGCTCGCATCTTAAGCACTAACGACCTATAACTATGATGTTTGTGGCATACAAAATCATCGCCAAGGCAGTTTCTCTTAGAATTGATCCCCTCCTGGACAATCTCATCTCTCCTCATCAACATGGGTTTATCAAAAGAAGATAAATATATGACAATATCTTAACGGTAATGGTGGGCATTGAGTATGCAGCCTTCACAAAGCAGGAGTATATTTTGCTTCAGCTAGACCTTGACAAGGCTTATGATAGGATTATGTGGTCCTTTATTAAAGATGTCATGAAAGCACTGGGCTTTGGGCCTTGCCTATGTCGACTTATACACACTTTGGGGGTAGGTAGCCAATCTGAGTTCTTAATCTATGATAGGATTTTGGGCTCCTTTGAAGCCAAAAGGTCTATCAAGAAAGGGTGTCCCATGGCCCCCCTTCTATTCTCTATTCGGTCGCATCCTCTAATTACGATGCTCCAAGATACTACTGAGCGAGGGGAAATTCAAGGGATAACTTTACCCGTCAATGACCAACTTCTGGCCAAGATGTTTGCAAACGACTCCCTCCTCTTTTTGAAAGCCTACCCTCACGTTCTCTAGAAGGCCCTAGAGATTGTGAAGTTTTTTTCTTTGGCTTTGGGATCAAAGTGTAGTATTGAGAAGTCTAGATTGATCTCTCTGATTGAAAATGATACATTTGATCCATTAGGCTGGACAGGGGAGACTGTGTCTAAAGGATATTTCAACACCTAGGTGCCCCCTTGGGAGTGGATATTACTCACAAGAAAAGGTTGTAACATTTAATGGCCTAGTAACCTCTGTGTAGTAGCGGAAAATAGCATGAACATAGTGAGCATTTCATTAGAACAGATTCCTAATGAGATTAACAAGAGTGCTTGGGTGGAGAGAGCAACAAAAAGCATAACACCTAGTTAGATAGCATGAGCAATACTTCAACAGAGAGAGAAATAAAGCAATTGACAACAGTTGAGGACCGGATTTGCATGGAGCCGGTCCCCCTCCAAAAGGCTTTGTATTATGGTTTCTGCCATCAAGAGAGACATTTTACAATACAATTCTTTGTGTTCCTTCAATACTAGCTAGTGCAATGAAGATGGAAACTTCATGCACTAAGCAAAAAACTTATCAAACACAAAATCAATTCCCTCACGGTCTCAGACCCAAGACCTCACACACCTTACCTCGAGCCCTTTACCATCAGAGCCCTTTCCACTGACCACCATCAGAGAAAAGTCTTGCCTTGTCTACCATATCCTTGGTCATGGCAACCCAAGCTCGGTCTTGTTTTGCAAATAAGACCACAAACTTGGCATAGAGGGTCTCAACATGAACTGGAGGGTTGAGAATTCCAAGACCTCCTTGGAGCAACGATCAAGCGATAGCTTCCCACTTTTCCCATTGCCACGACGACAAGAATTTAGTGTTGTTCCTCCAGAATAATCTTTTAACAGGTTTCAAAAACTCCTACCAGTTACATTTGGCTATTTTGAGGAGCGGGTCGGTGAAGGCCATACAGAGGAGCATGGGGGGGAGCATAAATGAGTTGATCACTCTGACCCGAATTTGGAAGGAAGCAACCAAACTCCCAACTTCTCTTTTTTTTTTGTAATCTTTTCCAGGACCCAATAGAACCTTTCTCATAATAATCAATATCTAATTCTCCTAAATGATTTTCTCATGTTAAACTGATCATTTGATATGGGGAAGTTCCAGGGGAGAAAAAACTATAATATTGGTTAAGCTAGCTGATCGGCCACAATAGGGATTCAAAGGAGGGAAAAAGGGATCCAAGGGGGGGCAATCTGTAAAAGAGAAATTTGCAACAATGGGCTTAAAAGACCCTAAGGTTCAGCCCATTAAGACTTCCAAAATGTTAAGGTTCCAAAATTCAAAGGTTGTGTCCAAAGGTCAAAGGTTAGGAAATTTGGATGCTTTGTGTGTGTCCCAAAATTCTTCAACCATTCCTACATAGGAGGGGGCGAGCCCTAGAAGTAGGAGATGAAAGAGAAACTCACACACACACACACACACAAGCTCCCTTTACACAAAAGGAATGAGGGACACATGTCAGCTCCCTAGCCCAAATGCCCACAAGGTGTACTCGGTTCCTATTGGATGGCCTTGGAGGTGGAACAATGAGAATTAAGCTAGAGTAAATCTAGTTTAATTAATTTAATATCACTTAATAAAAGAACTAATAAGAATCAAGCTCTCTAGAAGACTATTGGACATTCTCCCAAGGGGTCCAATGAGCATTCAACAGCCCAATGGCTTGCCTGATTCCTACTAGCCAAGTGGCAAAGGGGTCCAATGAGAGTTTAGTTGAATTAAATAATTACCTAAAGCTCTCACAAAAGGGGAAAGGGGGACACACATTAGAAGGCTATCACTTATGGTGCTTAATTTTAATTTGCTAGGCCTGGGTAGCATGAGCATTTAGCAAGGGGGGTCGACCAAGAGAGAGGGAGGGGGCTGATTTTTGGAAGGCATTATCACACACCCACACACACAATCTCATGTGTGAAGCAAAGAAGACTCTCTCTCCTTCTCAAGCTTTAATGGAAAGCTTACCACCTACTCCAAGCTTGTGAGAAGGGAGGTCTACACCAACAACTCTTGGCTTTGTGATGCGAATCCAACCAAGAGACAAGCTTCAATGCATGCTCACCTCCTCTACCATGCTAATTACTAAGCTAAGCTATGCTAATATGAGTGATTATGTGAGGAGATGTACATCTTTCTCGTAAGAATACTCCTTCTTCCTCTCAATCTACTCTCATACCCCGCTAGCTCTCACCATCTTCGAAGGTGTGTGAGGTCTTGGGTCTGAGACCGTGAGGGAATTGATGTTGTGTTTGATAAGTGTTTTGCTTAGTGCTTGAAGTTTCCATCTTCATTGCAATAGCTAGTACTGAAGGAACACAAAAAATTGTATTGTAAAATGTCTCTCTTGATGGGAGAAACCATAATACAAAGCCTTTTGGAGGGGGGACCGGCTCCATGCAAATCCGGTCCTCAACTCTTGTCAATTGCTAAATATCTCTCTCTTTTGAAGTATTGTTCATGCTATCTAACTAGGTGTTATGCTTTTTGTTGCTCTCTCCACCCAAGCACTCTTGTTAATCTCATTAGGAATCTATTCTAATGAAATGCTCACTATGTTCATGCTATTTTCCGCTACACTCAAGTTACTAGGCCATTAAATATTACATTGGTATCAGAGCACAAGGTTTCTATTTTTTTGCTCAAGAAGGGAGGTCCTCAATCTAGCTATAAATGGTTGGTACTATTAATTGCATGTGAATAAGTAGAATAAGGATTTTTCAGCCTTGCAGTGCGCCTACCTTTGTGCAGTTAACGGGGCATCACCGTCGAGAGCTATGGTCTTAATAGTGGAGTCCTATGGGGCTTGCCTATGGCTTACGTACTATTGAGCTATTAGAAGCTTGTGTTGTTTTGGTGTTGAACGACCCTCTCTTCTATTCGTTGCATTTAATGGTATTCAAGCCAGGGGTACAGTAGCTTGAATGCTTTTTCTAAAGGGGTAAAGAGGAGTAGCAACTAGGACTTGAAGTGCCAAAGTATACCTAAAAAGTTTACACCTAAAAGTTGTTAGAATGGCTGAAAATAGTAAAGAGAGTGAAATTAATGTTGATGACTTTGATTTTGCTAATGAGCAAGCTACTAATGATGCCCCGATGCTTGTTAACTATCTTGTTTCTAGGCTTCAACAAGCCATGTGCAATCCAACCCTCCAAAGTGAAGTGCAACAGTAGATTCATATGACGAGAGAGCACCTAGGAAGCCTCTTTGCGAGACTTCCAAAAGAGGTCTCTCTCCGATTCGGGAAGAAGAAAAGGATCCATATGAAGGGCTCAGAAATTTGCTCCTTGATGACGCATCTCCTTCTCAAAGGAGAAATCAAGAGCCTCCACCGAAGGAATGAGAAAGAAGCGAGTTTCCTGCCACCTCGGCGGAGATGGCTCCACAAGACGGCGGGCTAAACGCTCTCCATCACCTCCAAAACGGAGAAGACCGTGGAATACTTCTCCACACCATACTTCAAAGAGGGATGACGAAAAGCAAGATAAGAAAAAGGCGAGAAAGAGGACACCCTCTTCTCCGTCTTCTTCATTCTCCTCCTCTTATGAAAGTGATGCTGAAGACAAAGAAAATCAAGGAAAGAAAAAGGTGAGAAAGAGGTCACCCTCTTCTTTATCTTCCTCAAATTCTTCATCTTCTAAAGAAAGTGATGATGCAACCTTTGACCCATCAAAAAGAAGAGGCCTTATGAAATCCTATACCGCGTGGAAGAGGTCATCCAAGCTCAAGAAATTCAAAGAGGGAGGGAAGAGCATCTCTTTCCTTACCTATGATGGCACTTTTGGTGCTACGGACAAAGTCTTGGCCTTTATCCAACAGTTCGATGCGGCGTTTGGAGATGAGGGCTTCACAAAGTCCTCTAAGCTATGCGATGTAGCTATGAACTTTCAAAAGTCCGCTAGACAATGGTGGTCTAGCCGACGGGCCAAAGGTGAAGCTCCACAAACATGGAAAGCTTTAAGAGCTTCCATTATGAAGCAGCTTCTGGCCACCGATGCCAAAGACAAAGTACTCACCGAATGGCGAAGCTTGAAGCTCTCTCCCTACGAATCCATTCACAAATATGTAGACCAGTTTTGGGGCTTACAACTCAAAGCCACTGTCTTCAAGAAGCTGGATTTTGTAGAGAAAAAGCAACAATTTTGTGCGGGCTTAACTGAAGAAATGGCGGAGTATGTCAACTGCCAAAGGTCACACACCATATCGGCGTTTATACACCATACTATGGTGGCTTCTTGAATCAATTTCCAAACAGGGGCTAAAAGAAATTCTAAGCCTACGGAAAAAAAGGGTTCTAATGAGCCTAAGGGGAAGGACAATGTCCAAAAGTATCCTAAGGGAAACTCCAACAAAGCTAAGGAGAAGGGAGTTTACAAAAGTAAAAACAAACTCTCTCCTAAAGAGCTTGAACGTTATTGGCAGGATAAATGTTGTTTCAAGTGCGGCGAGCAAGGGCATGTGTACCGCACCTGTCCCCAAAAGAACACCCTCCATGAACCTCCTAGAGTTACCTTGGTTGAAATCCAAGAGGAGGAAATTCACCACACAGTATCTCCTCTATGCCATGCTTGGGAAAACATTAGGAAAAATATGAACCCTCTAGGGGCCCTTTGGGATTAAGGTTAATTAGAGGCCAGCCAATAGGAAGAGGGTGGTGGACACACTCTATACCCTCAAAAAAGTAGGGGGACAAGGTAGCCTTACACCTCTTAATGGCCTCTTACCTAGTGAGAAGGTAAGGGAGGTGGCTAGGGGAAAGGGGGTGGGGGGGGACCACTTTGACCTTTTTTCCCCCACTTTTTGGCCCGGATTTAAAAATACACTAAAAATTTCAAAAATTTCAAAAAAATTCAAATTTCAAGTTTTCCCTCCTTAAAAGGTCCCCTAACCTATTTCATGGTCAAAAAAGTATTTTTGACCTCCAAAAGTCAAAAACGTGCACTAAAAAATTCCAAAAAATTAAATTTTTTCAAAAAATTTCAAAACATCATTTTTCACCCTCCAAAGTCTTTCCAAACCTATTCTATAGCTAAAAGTGATTTTCTCTCTCTACAAATCCTTTTCCAAGCTCTCCATGGCTGCAACAACCACATGCACCCCCTATAGTCCAACATTATCTCTCTACTAGCTTTCTCCCATCTCCATTGTAGCACCAAGCAAGCTTCTTCCCCATCTCTTCCCCTTGCCCACCACATAGTTCCACACCAAGCTAGCTCCTCTCCCTTCTCTCACCTCCATTACAGCATGAAACAAGATTCTCCTCCTTCTACTTTCATTCACTCGCACTACATGAAAACCTCTACTCCCGAAGGTGGAAAAAGCATCAACTCACATGACTTGCATACCACAAGAACAGGAGGTGTGAATAGTGCATGGGCATTGCAAGGATTCATCTCCAACATAAAGATAGAATGGTGAGAAAACTACCCTTGTAGCTTACATTCAGAGCTTAAGATCATCTCCATCTTTAAGTTTATCATGCTGGAGGGAATTAACCTCTTTATGGCTTTCAATGTTTAGGCTTCACACCTCATAACATTGGGTGGTGCTATTTTGTTGATGGCTTTGGTGCGCCATCTATAGTTTTGTAGCATGTGATTGAGTCTCACAATGTAAGTAAGTTGTGTTATCTATGGAGAGTCATCAAAGATTTTTCTTATAATTTATTCTTTGTATAGTTGTCATTAGATTATTAGAATGATATCATTTTGTACTTTATAACTTTGTGCTCACATAATCTGTTGTTTACTTACAGAGTCAACTTGTTTTGAGAGGACATGAGCAAGCAACCATGTGCAGAGATGGAAATCACCCTATTTTTGTTCCGTGAGGAACCTTTCACTACCGTGTTAAAAGATTTTGATAAGAATAGTAGGATTTTTGTAGAATCTTGAACCAATAGGTACTCTCTAGGAGCTCTTAGAAAAGCCATCCCTATAGTACTACTATCTTCCCTAGTGTCATAGACACACAAATACTCGTATATATGAATCTCTAGATGAGAAAGACAAATACTTGTAAGAGAAGCCTAACAACAATAACATTGTCTCCATTTGTAATTATTTTTATGAGGCTGGATTCCTCTATAAATGCAATATAAATATTTCTTTTTATTAAATGGTGTCGCACTGAGTGAGAGTATTTTATTTAGATTACTGGAGTTTCATACAGATTTGAGAAATATTGTTGATTTTTTTGGATATTCTGATTTGTCTGTAAGATGTTTGAAGTTTCAAGTCTTAATCATTCCACCATGAAGAAATTCATGCAATATTTTGATTTCAGTTTAATCACTAATGGTTATTCTTATTAAGTGGATCATAACCTTTGTCAAGATGTCCTCATTTGGGGATGTTGAATATATATCAATAGCAACATTTCAAAAGTTGAGAAAGCTAAATTCTTGCTTTCCAAAATGTTATTGTTTCCATACTGTTCCTATGCCAAGCTTGACTTAGAGAAATGACAACTTGAGATGGAGGTGTAGATATATAGGGGTGAATTATTATTGATTCTTGTTTCATCATATATATTATAAAGCCTTTGAGTTTCCACCTTTTTGAGTAGTGTTGACAAGTTTTTGGTATCAAACCTTCTTAAATATCCCTATTCATTCGCTATTGGTAGCTATTTATTTGGTATTGTTAAAGATCATAGCAATATCTATCACCTTGTGAACTTAATTGTTGAATTGCAGATTTGATTTTTACTATGTAGCTCATTTGGATAGAGAAAGTGTAAACATAAATTATAGATACATGCATTGTTAACATAGAAGATATGTATCACTCGAACCTATATAACTGCTAATCAAGAAACCTTTGGTCGGATACTATAACAATAGGGGTCACATGTGGTTTTAAATACCAAAGAAATGGCTTAACCAAAACATTTCCAAGAACACGAGGTGAACACAAGGAAGTAAAAATTGGCTCCTTGTTTGGTTGATTTCTAGTGCTAAATGTTCTGAGTGCACAAAATTTGTGAGGCCTTTGACCTTGCGAGTTCACTAAAGTATATGTAACATAGCACATGTATTCAACAGAAGGGAATTTATATTCTTGTAAAGTTATAGAAACATGTGTAGGTAAGGCCTATAAGGGCTACTTTCAATCCATTGTGGTGAACGGACATGATATAGGAAAATTTGACATAGTGAATACTCCGGACATCAAACACTACAACTCTATCTCATGGCCATACATTAAAACAAAGCCCCTATTTGTCATTTTGAAGCCCTAAAGACCCTCAACAAGAGGGACCACAACGGCGCGTAGAATGCCCATCCAGGCACAAATAGGGACCAAGATATTTCCAAGAACAGGGGATGGACACAAGGAAGTAAAAAATGGTTGATAAGCATGATACAAGGTTTAGGTATCTGCCATTTGGAGGGGGGAGGGGTTGCTATGAACACATTAAACTGCCCAATTCTATCTCATGGACATGCATTAAAAAAAGCTTGTACTTGTCATTTTAGGGGCCCAGGGACCCTCAACAAGAGGGGTCACAAGGGCGCGCAAACTGGCCATCCAAAATTTTGGATGGCTGAAATGACAAGTACAAGATTTATTTTTATGCATGGCATGATACAATGTTTAGCTATTTGCCATTGGGGGGGGGGGGGGGAGTTTGCTATGAATACATCAATTTGCCCAATTCTATCTCATGGCTATGCATCAAAAAAAGCCTGTACTTGTCATTTTAGGGCCCCAGGGACCCTCAACATGAGGGGCCACAAGGGCGCGCAAATCAGCCATCCAAAAATTTTGGATGGCTGATTTGCGCGCCCTTGTGGCCCCTCATGTTGAGGGTCCCTGGGGCCCTAAAATGACAAGTACAGGCTTTATTTTTATGCATGGTCATAATTCAAGTGGTAAGTTTTTTTTTTTTTTTCTTAAGTGTTGGACTTTTAGGCTGTTTTCAAGAGCTTCTAGTGTTCAATTGGCTTTGAATCTGTCTGGGCTTGTCTCACATAAATTTGTTCATCTCGTCGCGCTCTTTGACTATCGTGTGATGCAAAAAAATCATATCCTACTCGGATTTTCCAAAAATCAACGTGCAAGTTGGCAATTTCTTAAAAAATGATGTAAAACAGACATTTCTTACTTTTTCCTTAATCTACGGGCTCGAACGGGCATTAAAACCATGGAATCTGAAAATACTCAGGGAACCAATGTTTTTTATTGTGTTAAGGACTGCATTTCCTACATACAAAACTTTCTCAAAATCTCACCCTAACACCTTCAAAAGTGGCTTCCAAGGAGTGCCCTCGATCAAAAATTGAAACTGAAGGAAAACAATCAGAATGAACTCCTAGACTGTGTACAAACTTTAAAATAACCAAAATTTCATTTTTAAAAAATTTATTGCTAAAAATTTGAAAATAGACCACCCTTAGACTTCCCACAATGATAGAAATCAAAAGGTTCAAGGAGAGGTCTGGTGTCACAAGTGCATGGTAGGAATCTAATCGAGGCTTATTCCGTCAAGATCTCTTATACTTTATTATGTCTTCTCATGTACAATCTTACCAAACAAAAACAAACTTACACTTTAAATGACTACAAATTTTATTTAACTTATCAAACAATCTAAAATATGGTAGACCTAGAGTGCTCTTACACATCAACAAACAAAAAAGTCCAAATTTCTTCTCATTAACTTTGATAAACATACATCTGTGAACACTTTACAAGGAGTAGTGTGGTCATAGTTCTTACATCCATTCCATGACATGGTATGCTCCTGGGGTGACCTATCACATAAAAATATCTTTGGTAGGAGTGCCCTCATGTTAGGAAAGAGTGTGTTGCTACTGATGAAAAGTTTTTGCATTGTCCTACTAGGGATCTCTTCATGTCAGCATAATGATTTTTGGTGTAGTGGGAACCACATTGCCGCTGAGGAGAGCTTTGTGCCACCGTAAAAGCTTCATGTTATGCCAGTTCCTTGAGCCGTTCTTGCAAACAACGCCACTCAAGTAGCATAACAAGAGGTCACCTTGTAACAAAAACATGTATGAATTCAACATTTGCAAGCTATATAATGAAGACACTTGTTAAGTATATGTTGTACAAATTTGCAAGTATTTCTATCTAGCTGGGAATAAACAATATAAAAATATACATTAGGATGAGACTACCACCCCTAATAAGCATGGATTTGAAGCACCTACCTGCAAGATGTAACAAAGAAGACTGTTTTAGAGGAAAAGTGGTGACACTTGGCCTCTCTAACCTGCAGCCTTTCACTATTTGTGCATAAAAGCAACCTTTGTGCCAAGCACTACAAAACAAGTAGAGGCAACACCTTAGACTTCAAAGTTTATGATAAGAAGAACACAATCAAAAGTAAGAAGTATATTGTTACCTTGCATGAAGGGGTGTTTTATTCAAATATGTGATGGTATTGGCAAGATATTGAAGAATCGTCAATATTCATCTCACCGATGCTACGACGTTCCTAGGATGACCTCTACTCACCCTCACGTGCGGCCTTCGATGCAAACGTTGCGAACAAGCAAATATGTATGCATACGATTTGTGATGTCCTTGAGCACCATGGTAGTTGTTGCATGAGGAAGCAAAGGATGAAAAGAGAGAGGGGGGAGGGAGAGAGAGGAACATGGGAGAAGACAAGGGGGTAGTGGGGAAGAGAGAGAGAGAGTGGAGAAGGAGAAGAGAAGGGGGCAGGGAGGGAGAGGGAGGAACATGGGAGGAGAGAAGGGGACAGTGGGAGAGAGGGAGAGAGGGGAGGAGGAGGAGAGAAGGGGCAGGGAGGGAGAGGAGAGGGAGAAAGGAGGGAGGAGGAAGAGAGAAGAAAGGTTTTTTTTTTGGGGGAGTTTTTTTTTTTTGAAAAATTGGACTTTTAGTGCTTGTAAGTTTAAAAAAATGTCAAAAAATACTTTTTTGATATGGATATATGTTGGGGGGGAGTTTTAAGTCAAAAATAAGTAAAAATAATTTATTTTTTTTTTAAAGTCAAATTTTGGCTCTTAGTGATCCACGTTTTTGATGATGTGGCCACACCTCTTTACTCCCTTCACTTTCAAAAAGCTAGAGAGAGAAGGTGACCTCTTAGGTCCACATCCTACATGTGTCTAAAAAAAAGGCTAGAAAAGCCTACTCAAAACTAGCTTCTTGAATGCCCTTGTCCCCTTAACCCTACACACCATTAGCCTTAATCCCTAAAAATTAGGATTCCTTACAAGGCCCATGCAAGGTTCATATTTCTCCTAATGATTTAAGAGAACATGATGCTTTTATTCTCTTTGACCCTGGTTCTACTCACAATTTTATATCTATAGAGTTGGCCACCAAGCTAGGCATACAAGCCTATGAGATGGGAGATGTCTTACCCCGCAGACGGTGCTTTCAAGGGGCAAGAAGCTTCAGTCACTCCCTTAATTGGGAAATTGAGGCTCCATGTCCAAAGCTATGTGGACAAAGAGGACTTGTTTATCTCTCCTCTCAAGCATGAGGATGTAATCCTAGGGGCACCATGGTTTGATCGCATGGCTGCCAATGTTAAATTCCCTGAAAGGAGAATCTCCTTTAAGTTCAGGGCAAAAAATATGTATATACATGCTAAGGAAATGGGTAACACTATAACCATTGTACATACACAAGCTTTCAACAAGTCAATAAAGAGCTCTATTTCCGTGTACATGATTTTTGTTAAAGATTCCCAAAATGAACCTAATGTTTTAGCAAAAGAAAATATACACAATCAAAAGGAATTAGAGTTGTCCAATTTTCTCAAGGGGTTTCAGGATGTCTTTATTGACGACATCCCTTGTGAGCTACCTCCTAAACGAGGTAATGATGACCATGCAATTGAACTTCTTCCAGGAAGTTCACCGCCTAACAAACCTTCTTATATAGTTTCTAAAGCTCAACAAGAGGAGATTATGAGGCAAGTGCATGAGTTAGTCGAGAAGGGCATGGTTAGGCCTAGCTCATCTCCATTTTGTTATTCTGTGTTACTAGTGCAAAAGAAAGACGGCACATATCGTATGTGTGTTGACTATAGAGCACTAAATAGGATCTATATCAAAAATATGTTTCCCGTTCCACGGGTAGAAGACTTATTGATAAGCTACAAGGGTCCACCTACTTTAGTAGGATTGACCTAAAAAGTGGCTATCATCAAATAATGATAGTTGATCAAACAAAATGAAGACCGCATTTCGCACTATGTTTGGTCTGTACGAATACATTGTCATGCCTTTTAGCTTGACCACTGCACCAGTCAGATTCAACCGCTTGATGGAGAAGCTATTTAGGCCTCACCAAACCTTTAGTGGAGTGTTCTTTGATGATATTCATAGCCGTTTTTCAGCTTTCCATAATTGCCATAGTAAGCTACCTCACCCTATCAAATCACTCAAAAATTTTGGTTATCCCTACAATTTCACTATACATAGGCGTGTGTGAGTTAGGGACTTTCTCCATATTTTCTTAAAAACCCTCAATTAGCTAGTCACTGGGCTAGTTGAGCCAAAAATAAAATAAAAAAATAAAAAATATATAAGTATATTATGGCCCATTTGTGTGTAAATATTTTATTGTATATAGAGCCTAAATAAAAGGATTTTTCATAATTATTTTGGTATTTATTTAAATATTTATACTTAGGTGTGTGTTATTTATGCTATGTACATTGACTCACCATTACCATATTTTTTCTTACCATTTTGCATACTCTTTATTCCATATAAAAATAATTTCATGCAAGCTTCTCTTATTTTTGGTGTAACTCCATCCCAACAAAAATCCAAAAAAACTAGTTCTATTTATGTGTATATTTTTTCACTATTGTGATTTTTTCCTTCCTACATCTATTCCCTATTACTCTCATAAATTAGACCACCAAAATTATTCATCTTTTTATGGTAGACTTATAATGAGAGAGATTTATTTTGACCCCTTTATATTTTTTCCACCTATATTATTTATATTTGACATGTACATATTTTTTTAGACCCCTCAATATTTGATTTTCTTAGTTGTACTATTCACTTATATCATGATCTCAACAATATCTTCAATTATAGACCTACCAAATAAGGTCAAGGGTATGTGGCATGCATGCATGCACCATGGGGAGCTCACTCTTGAAGGTATTCAAAAGAATCATCCAAAGAAGGACCTCACAAGGACCTTGTGCAGTGGAAAAAACAGTCAGTTTTGCTGAATTTTTAAAGATCACATGCTCCCTGATTTTGAAAAGGTGATACAAACAAACATTGTAGCTCATGAGCTGAACTTTCACCTCAAATGTTTTCATATTTTTTTGAGCTACGATCTGTGAGCTATGATTTTATTGGTGGACCCCAGTTTGCCCATGCTATGCAGCCACACTCCCTCTTCCACTTTATCATTTTCCTCTTTCACACACACTCCTCCCTCTCCGTCCCACTCCCATGTCCTAATTCACCCTCTTCACCATTGCCACATCTCTCACACCTCCATAGCCTTCATCCTCCATTTCTACACCCTATGTGTCCCCCTTTCTCTCTACATATATGTCCATATTACCATACTCTCTTCAACTTTGTAAAGAACTTCAAAAAATCAAAAAAAATCCAAAGATAACCTCTGCAAATGAAGGCTTTTATCATGAATTTTCCAAGGTTTGAAGATAACATAGCTTCATCGACACGCGCTACTTCGCCATGCTGACCGCTTCTTCTACCGGTGTTGTAAAGAGGTGAATGTCAACTTCTCCAAAGCTTCAACCTCTCTTTACAAGCTCATCCCTTCTCTAACTTTTCTCATCATATATCTCACCATTTGGTGAATGATTTTGTAAATATTTTTTAGTGATAATTACTAACTACTAACCACTAACCTTATTGTAAAATGCACCCTCTACTAGAGTAGGCACTCCCAAATTATTCACTCAATCCTCTCTCCTTTCATCCTCAATAATTCTCTTCCCTTGAGCCCACATCCATGTGACTCAAAGGACAAGAGAAACACACCCTCATTAAAAAAAAACAAAAATATGCATAATCTTTTATTCCTTCAAATAAACTTGATTAGGCTTAATCCTAATCGGGGCTTCTAAAACCTATAAATAGAGCCCTTCTCTCCCTTTTAAATCATCACATGATCACACTACACCACACCATTCTCAACACATAACACACCACTCTTCAAGCCTAGTTGTGTAGAGTGTGTGCATTGTGAGTGCTCTATTCCATCACTACACATAGGTGCATGGAGAAGCTTGAAGTTAGTTATTCCATCTGGAGGAGTGGAGTGATACTATACTCTGCAATCACACTTGTAGCCTACTCTTGTCCATAAATAAGATTCATAGTTTTGGGTACAATTGTATGCTGCAACTACGACTCTTCTCTCCAAATTGACTTGATAAGTTGGCTCATCAGGTGGTTGAAGGTATATTGTCCTTGAAGTTTGTTGTGCCATTTCATGCTTGGTGGTTTGAGGGATTGTTGAATTGTTTGCCTAAAAGGTAAATTGTAAGAGGGTGCTCGGTGAGAGGGCTCCAGTGACCCTAAGACAATTTGTGTATTGACAACAAGGTCAAGTTTTGTGTTGTCTCTCTATTTCTCATCAAGCTTTGTGTGCATCTATTCTTTAAGGCTAAGACTGAGTTGCTCAAGTTGATTTGTGCTCTTTACTTCTCTCTGGCGTGGTGAATGTTTGTGTTTGGTGTGTGTGGCTATCTTGCATTCCCCTCTCTTTGTGCGTTTGAGTACAAGGAGATATCACGTGCGTCCTAGTTCGCATCTACAACTAGGTGGTGCCCCTTTTCTTGTTTGGTTTCTGGCTGTGGGTTGTTGTTGTCTCTGATTGTGCTTGCCCTAGCCCCAATTGAGCAGCACGGGAGCCTCAAAGGGTGTTTAGAGGCCACTCTTCTTGTTGCCCGCCCCGGACCGCCTCAAATTGGTGCCCCCACTGAGGACTGACTTTGTGCTTATTGTTGTTGTATTGCATGAATGCTTGAATTTAGTATAATCAAGAAGATTATATGAATCATGAAAACTTGTATGACTAAGTTTAATTTCAATGCAACAAAAATTGATCTAGAATATGGTTTGGATTAGCATAACATAAGAAAGGAAAAAAACATTTTCACATAAGAATCTCTAATCCCATTTTCCTTTTACAAAACAAGTTTTATTTCTCTACAAGGAAGCTCCTTAGTAGTTTTTTTTTTCTTTTTTTGGCAAAACTCATAATTGTGAGTGGTTTTTGTATTATAATGTCACAAAGAAAAATATAACGCAGCATCAAGTTCATGCCGAGTCTTGAGGGACAAAAGGTTACATCAGAACTTAGTCAAAAATACCCGATAGAGTATTGTTGCCAAACCTTGATCGAATGGTGAGAGTCGCCCTAATCCAATCATTTAAGTTATACCTTTTGCTTACCACACATATTATCTCCTTACTTTCTTGTACAATCTCTAAGAAACTAGCCACAATGAGGTCGTTATGGAATATGCGACAATTCCTAGCCTTCCAAATATTCCTAAAGGAACAATATCTGACAATTTGAGTACAGATAAGCAATGAAAATTTTTGAAATTATTTTCCACCAAGGCACAGATCCTTCCTAAAGAACCCTTTCTTCCACGTTATTTGTATCCATTTGCACACTTTTCTAGCTATGCCTCTAATAGCCAAACATCCTATGAACAGGTGGGCGAAGTCTTCACTAGCCAGTCTACACCCTAAACATCCATCGGACCCAATACCGTGTGCTTGTATCTTGACACCTGTTGGCAAGGCCCCCCAAAGTACCTTCCATAGAAATATCTTCATAAAACTAGGCCATTGTAGATTCCAAATGTTGTTTGTGACCTCAACCCATTTAGCCTCGAGGACGAACCAAACAGCCTCGTGTATTAACACTTGGTAAATGCCCTTGGTATGAGGTTTAAAGAAATGGCTACTCAAAGGCCATTTCCAAGCTTTCCACTCAAAAGAAGATTCACATATCGGCATTAGAATATTGACCAGGCCTTCTACTTCTCTGTTAACAAGCAGCTTCTCAATGCCATTGCGTTGAAATTGGGCTACCACCTGGTCAACGGATTTCTAGGACTTGCTATTTCTATCCCAAAAGTGGCTCAACCATTGGAGTCCTTTATCAGCCAAGGGGACTAGTGACAGATGGAGTTCTGGAAGTACATGGTTAATTCGCCCCATCCTAGTACCCTTGATGATCCATTACACTTTTTCACCAGCTCTCTCATGATGCCACCCAATCTTAGACTAGAACATGTTGGATAGGGGGAAAGGGGAGCACAATTGACACACCTCTCTATACCAAGATACTCATTGCATCCCAATTCAGTAGAGTTCACCTTCAAAACTTGCACGACTCACAAGCAAACCACCAATTTCACACGACCATACACACACACATTGCATCACATCACCCAAATCCCAATCATCTCGCACAACCCAATTCACTCTCCTCACCACACACACAACCTCTCTCAATCCCTCTTTGCACATCAAACCTCGTGGGGCACACCTACCAACACACACACATAAGCAGAGAAAAGAAGGGGGAAGGGGGAACCGACACAATATACAGAGAAATGTTGGCTTCACTTCTCAACAAACAACCATTACAACACTAGCTCCAAGCTGGCACACGCATCGGCGAGCTCAAAACAGGACTTGGGAGACCTCCCTGCTCCCCAATAACTCCATAGCTCAACAATCGCTTCCTCTTGGAAACATACACTGGCTCAAGCCCCAAATGGGCAAAAAGCCCCAACAAAGGCTTGTGAATCTCCCTTTATAGGGGTTTTATAAAGCTTAAAAACAAAAAAATGTGTTATCTCCGCTCATGCAGCTCCATCAGAGCCCAAGATAGTATTTTTTTGCATTGCCTTCATATGTCACACTCCCTTTTAGCATCACCTTGCATGCATAGATAGCTCGGCAAGTTTCACCTTTCGGCTCGTTCTCACACTGTGTGTGACGGCCCTCTTGGCCATCGAATTTCTCCTCTTCTCTCTCCCACAACATGTGAACCACCTTATGGCACCTTTTCCAAAGCGGTCAAACCGGCTCAAAATCGGCCCGACAAAACTTCAAAGCTCTGTATCTTGGCATCCGAGACTCCGATTAACGATTTGAAAAGATCGACAACACCCATATCACAAGCTCTACACATCTTTCTACTTGCACCTAGAGTGTGTATAAGTCGATAGAGGCGAGGCCCAAAGCCAAGTACTTTCATGACATCTTCAATGAAGGACCACATAATCCTATCATAAGCCTTGTCCAAGTCTAGCTGAAGCAAAATACACTCCTGCTTCGTGAAGCCTACGTACTCAATGCCCACCATTGCCCTCAAGATATTGTCATATATTGACACCCTCCTTTGATAAACCCATGGTGATGAAGAGAGATGACTCTATCCAAGAAGGGGGAAATTCTAAGAGCAGATACCTTAGCAATGATCTTGTATGCCATAGACATCATAGTTATGGGACGCTAGAGCTTAAAATGCGAGCAAAGAACCTGTTTCGAGATAGGCTTGATAAGGCTTCTTTTTACACTAGGATCCAACGAGCCATTGACAAAAGCTCAGTTAGCCATACACGTGACTAGGACCTTGAGTTCCTCCCAAAATTCCTTGAATGATTGCATGTTGAAGCCATCCCACCCAAGGGACTTCTCCTTTCCAACAACTTCCAATGCAAGCGAGCATTCCTTTTCAGAGAGGGCCATCTCAAGACGATTAGCTTCAAGTTGGGGAATTTTCCTATTGACACCATCAAGCAAGGTCGCTCTGGCTTCTTCCACTTCTTGAGAGCGGGCTGGCCAATAATTTGGCTTAGATTATCAAGCATCATCCTTACCATTCCGTCTTAGTCCAGTGTAGTATTCCCATTCTCATCTATGAGCGAGTGGATGGAGCCCCGACTCTTCTTGATTTTCAAGAACTTTAAGAAATGTGCTTGATTAGCGGCCTTTGGCTAGAGGAAGATCTCCCTTGATATCAACCTCACCATCCTAAACTCCTCGAGTTATTTCTCAATGAGGTTGGCTTTAGCTTCCAGCCACCTCTTGTGTTCTTCTTCGGAGGCTAGTGCAGCAGATTTTCTAGAAGTTAAAGTAGCGACCTCCTCTTCAAGCTGCTTCCCATGCTCTTCCTGGGCCTTTTTCATCCGAGGGCCCAGTATTTTGTTCGCTTTTTGTACACTCTGAGAAAAGATGTCCCAAGCTTTAAGTTTCTCAACATTGGTATCTTTATTAAGTTTACTCATAGCTTTCTTGGTAATCCTTCTAAAGAGAGGGTCTTTGACCAGGTGTTCCCCAATTACAAGCAACTTCTTACTCCCTCTGGGGGGGTTGCCCCTCCCCCTTGGCTTTCCTAAGTTTTAAGTGTAGAGGTATATGGTCCACCATTCTCTTTGTTGGCAACACCTTCATCTCAAGTAGCGACAGGATCCAGTCCGCTTGGTGAGAGCAGTAGCACCTGTCAAGCCAGGAAGCCATGCGGCATACTTTAGGCTTGTGTACATGAAGCCAAACATGATGTTCCAAGGACCCACCTCCCATAAGTCCACCATAGCCCATTCCTCATAGAGACCCAATCATTTAGCTTTTTGAAGCCTGTCAACAGATTGGTTGAGCCTATTATATCCTTGCTCTTCTCCACCATATTAAAGTCACCTATCAGTAGCCACTCTCCTTCAATAGGGATATCCCTAAGGTGCATCCACAATTTCTCTCTATCCTTAGCATTGCAAGGGTCATGAATGTTTATTGTGGTGATATATTGACCTGCCCAATTAATTCTCACTCCTGGGACCCTCCCAGAAGGGTGATTTAGGACCACTTTGGGCTCCAGGTCCTTGTCCACAACAGAAAGGACATCACTGAACCCGTCCACTCCCTCTCCATAAAGCACCAACTTCTTCCCTAGTGTCTATTTTCTTTTGTTGTGAGCATCCAAATGGTGTTCTTGGATGGCCTAGCAATCAATTTCCTTATTCTTTCTAACTTCCTCCTAGAAGAGGGTGTGCTTCTTTCGGGTCTTCACTCCTTTCATGTTCCATGACTGGATAGCTAGAGCTTCCATCATTGGGATACAGCGACAAATTCTTCAACATCCGATCCCTGCTCTGTTTCTTGGTCATAGCTTTCTTGGTAATCCTTCTAAAGAGAGGGTCTTTGACCAGGTGTTCCCCAATTACAAGCAACTTCTTACTCCCTCTGGGGGGTTGCCCCTCCCCCTTGGCTTTCCTGAGTTTTAAGTGTAGAGGTATATGGTCCACCATTCTCTTTGTTGGCAACACCTTCATCTCAAGTAGCGACAGGATCCAGTCCGCTTGGTGAGAGCAGTAGCACCTGTCAAGCCAGGAAGCCATGCGGCATACTTTAGGCTTGTGTACATGAAGCCAAACATGATGTTCCAAGGACCCACCTCCCATAAGTCCACCATAGCCCATTCCTCATAGAGACCCAATCATTTAGCTTTTTGAAGCCTGTCAACAGATTGGTTGAGCCTATTATATCCTTGCTCTTCTCCACCATATTAAAGTCACCTATCAGTAGCCACTCTCCTTCAATAGGGATATCCCTAAGGTGCATCCACAATTTCTCTCTATCCTTAGCATTGCAAGGGTCATGAATGTTTATTGTGGTGATATATTGACCTGCCCAATTAATTCTCACTCCTGGGACCCTCCCAGAAGGGTGATTTAGGACCACTTTGGGCTCCAGGTCCTTGTCCACAACAGAAAGGACATCACTGAACCCGTCCACTCCCTCTCCATAAAGCACCAACTTCTTCCCTAGTGTCTATTTTCTTTTGTTGTGAGCATCCAAATGGTGTTCTTGGATGGCCTAGCAATCAATTTCCTTATTCTTTCTAACTTCCTCCTAGAAGAGGGTGTGCTTCTTTCGGGTCTTCACTCCTTTCATGTTCCATGACTGGATAGCTAGAGCTTCCATCATTGGGATACAGCGACAAATTCTTCAACATCCGATCCCTGCTCTGTTTCTACCTCCCTGGATTTAGGAGATTCAAGGGGCTCTCCCTCCTCCTTAGTAGCTGTTTTGATTAGATGTGTTTATGATATATCCATATTAACAATATCTTCTAGCTCTCAAGCAACCTTTTTGCAACTTACATATCTTTTAAAGCATACATTTGAGTTTACTTTTTTTGCTAAAGATAATTACAAAAGTCCTCAAGAGACTATTTCAAATTTTCACCATACCATTTTAGGATCAAACTTTAGTATGTACCTTTAAGGTATCTTTATGGTCCAAACGGGAAATAATGTAGAGATGAATAGAGTTCAAACTTTGAAAAGATTCCATTTTTTGCAAGAATGCTCTAAATTAAAATATCCCTTAAACATTACACTCTGGCTTAGGCATTTCCATTGCAAGTATGCTTCCATCAACAACCTCAAAGCCATTGCATCACATTAGAGATAAAATTTATTGTTTTTTCCTTTTGACTCAAATCCGATTTCAATGCCATTAGGAAGAGGATGGGGTCAAGGAGGGCCCCTTTATTTTCCAAGAGATTATGGAGGTGATAAGCATTTGGACAAGCAGGTGCATTCCATCTGTGCAAGAATAGTGGGTGTGTAAGAGAGGTGTAAGAGTGGTCAAAGGATGCAATCCCCCCCCCCCCCCCCCCCAGCCAAAAACAAAGGTGGACAATTTTATGATTTTTGGCGTTCCATAACTCCTACATATCATCTCCAATCTGAGTGGAGATTGTAGATCTTTGATCTATAGATATGTTACAACTTACATGACATGGCTTTATTTGCTAGATTTTAAATTTCATGTTGGGGCAAAAACTTGAATTCAAATAAACTAGCAATTTTTCTTGTTTGAATTCAAAAGTTTTCCTTTGATTTCTTTTGGGGGTTTGACTCCCTTAAAATTCCAAATAAAGAGCCCATTCTCTTCCTAATGGTGGAACACTTTTGAAGTACCAAAATGCCATGTTTCTCCTAATTAGACATTGTAGTCCAAATTCCTAAGTTTAAACGTGGTTTATTGATCCACACTTAATGACTTTGAAGTACCAAAATGCCATGTTTCTCCCAATTAGACATTGTAGTCCAAGTTTCTATGTTTAAACGTGGTTTATTGATCCACACTTGATGAAACGTGATAAGCAGACTATATAGCATGTACATACAAAAAAGTCATATTTTGAGCAGATCTTTATAATTGAAATTTTTTGCTTTTAGTCAAATCCCTATGGATTCACAAACACATTGGTGTCCTCAAACTTGAATTTGGTTTAAATTTTATTCAATTTCTAAGCAAGAAATATAGTTATGTGGTTTATTGCTATTAAAATTTTATTGCTATTAATGATGTTAACAATTGTAATTGCAATTATAAACTATTCCATACCAATTCGTAATACAATCTTGAATAGATAGTAGTATCAAGGAGACAACTTCATCTATAGACCACTCTTGAAATTTTAGAATGCTTTGGTACACGAAGCAAACCTAATCACCTCTTCAAAATTAACCGACATTTTTTTTCATTAGCACATTTTATGTATTTATCTTGTGCTTTTGAACATTTGAATAAGTAGTTTGTAAAACATGGACATGTAATCTTGCAAAAAGTCCTTGATTTGTTGGATCTTTTCATTGGCTAACCCAGCCCAAATTGGTGATTGAGGGGAAAAGCCAAACATTAAGGGACCTAACCTTGTAGAAACAAGCATGGCACTATTGTAAGCACGCTTACGTTCCATGGTTTCACAAATAGAGAGGTCGCCCTTATGATCATGCCAAGTCTAAGGATCATAAGAACTCTTTTAGTAAGGCCCATGGTTCCATGTGCAATATTGAGTACTACAAGTGTCATAAGAAAGGTGTGTGAAAAAGGGTTGTCATGCTACACAAATTAGAAATTGAGACGTCTCAAGAGACTATGAAGTTTTACATAGATGCAAAGGGAAAAGCTAAGCTTGAGTCAATCGATGTTTTACAATCTCCTAAGGCTCATGATGTTTCTGTGAGGACTCATACACCGAACATATTGGCAAATTTTACTATAAATGCCCTTATCACATGATTGGCATCTTGTCACACAAGATGCCAATTATGCACAAAATTATTTGGTGAATTTTGGTGCAATTTTCCAAGTTACACCACATAGACTGTGGTTTCCCTCTTATGGAATGGGCTATTACGTATAGTCGAATTCGGTGATTCTCATGCACTTAAGATCATTAGAATTGGGTACATAAAGATGGTACTTCCAAGTTGCATGGAAGATATGCTAAAGAATTTCAAGCATGTTCTTGAGTTATCTAAGGGTTCAATCTTTGTTGGACAACCAGATGACTTTGGATACACAACTATGTTCAAAAACAATTCATGGATTGTCAAGAAGGGATATAGCCAAGCTTCCATCTACTAAGTTGTGACATAGTCAACCAGGTCAGGTAAGCCAAAAGGGAATGAAAACTCTAGTACATTTTGGTTGTTTGCCATTGTTGAGTTTTACTTATTTTTTTATGATGTTTATTGTATTTACGGCAAGAAAACTAGGATTGTTTATATGCCATTGTATAAAAGGCATGGTGAGCCCTTAGAGCTTGTATATAGTGACATATTGTTGGGGTAAAGGCGCTACGCCTTTTCCCGGGGCCGGACGTCCGGTGTCCGCCCTCTTGCCCATTGTGTATACACACTTCCTTATTCTTTCTATACATAAGAATAAGGAGCAGCTCACTCACTGAGTCATTTCCTGAGGTTGCTCCACCCACACATGGTCTCGTCCTTCTCCCCTTCTTCGCACACACCGCACCACACATGCACACACACATCCGTGCACATGCGTACTCACAAGTGGTATCAGAGCGCATGGTGGCGATAGTTCGCTTGCTCTCGGCGGTGGAGAGATCTAGAAACCTCTGAAGCTTTGTGAGAATGCAATTCGAGCTTGTGAGCTCAATTAAGAGTGATGTATGCTCTTGTGGAAGCTCAGAAAGGAGTGTGGAAGATTGTATGTAAGTGAAGGCGTTGTCCTAAAAATTGTGTGTGCAGCAGCAATGTTTTTAGTTTCATTTTTCTCCTTGAAAATGGAGATCCGAGAATTCGTCTCATGATGCCCATCCGTTTCAACGTGGTCTACAACTTTTCAAAAGTAAGTATTTGTAAATTTCTCACCATTTTGCTAATATTCAGCTCAAACTGGCTGTATACAAAAATTGTAGGTTTTCTATTTTTGCGTAGTGTGCGAGCTTGATACACTTTCAAAAGCATAGAAGATGCTCCAAGTAGGTGCATAAATTCTGAGCTGAAGATGTGATTTCAGCTTGTGCAGAGCTTGTGGTTTGAGATTTTTTTGGGAGATTTGGGCAAAGAGTCAGGGAGGCGTTTAGACACCATCAAAGTGATCTCCTGAGAGACGCAATTTTTTGGAGCACACAGGTGGATCTTCTTTCATAGGTTTTCACATAATATTTTGGAAGTGGTTTTATGCTTGGATTCATGGTCTTTGCGGATGGTTTGCATATGGTGATGGCACATGAATGATGCCCATCGTACATACATTTTGGCGAGCACTTTCAAGTGCCGGTGAGCTCTCTTGAGAGCATTGTTTTCACATTGATCAAGTTTTCGTATTGCAACTCTTTTGGTGCTTGCTCATGCTCAATCACTCCGTTGATGTCCGTTGAGTGCGGATTACCATTCTATGTGAAAATCTGGAGCCATTTTGGCATTTCTACTCATTGGCATTGAGTAGTGTTATGGTTTATGGTAGAGATTGTACTTGAGTTTTTGCTTAGTTTTTAGGGAAAACTCTGTCGGATTTTTCCCATGATTTCCCACCATGGTTTATGTGTATCCGCAGTTTTCTCTTTGATGGTTTAGTGGTCAAGCTTGACTCTCACTTTGACAGTGATTGAGTGTTCACTCTTACTTTTGACAGGTTTTGTCAATTTGGACACAGTTTGGTGTTCTTGTACCCACTCTCACAGAAGTGAGGATCGCGTATGCTTGTGTGGCTACAGACTTTGCTAGTCATAGGTTTCATAGGTTTTTGCAAATTTTTGCAAGCAGTTTCTCTTATGGGATGCGTTTCGAGCTAGTTTTCTCTCTACTTGTGTATATGGCTATGTGCTTTACGCTCGGTTGAGCAGTTTGTCCAAGTTGTGTGCTTCTAGAGTTTGCAGATTGTGGAGCTGTTTTATGCATATATGAGCATTAGTTTTGATTTGTTTGATCATGCTTTTGAGCAATGTGTAGTGGTCGAGTTACCTCCCACTTTGTTGCTAGTTTCTGGCATGGTTTATGGTTGAGATTGTACTTGAGGTTTATTCAGTTTACAAGGGAGATTCTACCAAATGTTTCCCATATTTATCAACATACTTTGGTTCTTAGCCATTCACTTATGGTTGCAGATATGTGTGGCAGTGTAGAGTCCACTATGGTGACTTTTGAGAGACAGCGGCCTTGTTCTTGCCGATATGTACGATGTTGGCATTGTGGTCACACAGGGCATATTAGGCACCATTGTTTCAAACATATGAGACAGCAGCCGAGATGTATGTGTGATGCAGATACGCTTTAACACAGGTTAGAGAGGCAGTTTCAGTGCCAGTCTATGCCAGTGACGATGATGTCATGATTGCCTCGAGTGTACCTCTTGCAGATTTGTCTATGGATAGCACACTTTGTCCATAGTGGTTACTAGATAGAGATGCTACTCTCCATGTCACACCATGTCGTGAGTGGTTTAGCACATTTTCTAGTGGGAGGCTTGGTTGTGTGCACTTGGCCGATGGTTCGGTGTTTGACATAGAGGCTGCAAGAGACGTTTGTTTGTCTTTGACCAGTGGTGCATCATACACGCTACGACATGTGCGTTATGTTCCTCAGTTGAGACAAATTTTGATCTCAGTGAGACACTTAGTAGCTTTTTGTTGTTAGATATTTCTTAGCGAGCATTCTTTCCAGATGCATTGTGGATCACTAGTGATTGCTAGAGGAGCCTGTAGCGGCCTAGTATATCCTATGCATGTGTCTGAGGTTTGAGATGGCATAGTCTTAGTTTTGTTGTTGGCATGCATTCATCAAGAGACAAGACGTGTCTCTTTTGCCAGTGATTCCCATCATGCTCAGGAGATAGAGCATATAGCTATGCAGGACGTGTAGGTAGACTCTATAGAGACAGAGGTAGAGCAGTAGTTCTCTAGCACAACACATTAGGTGTTATCAGAGTTTGTGCAATCATAGGTAGAGCAGGTCTTCTCCCTAGAGACACTGACATAGATGACAGATATGGAGTTTTTTGACATGCTCATGCTAGAGGCTGATGAGTTGATGCCATCATACACAGTTCCACCTATGGATGAGAGGGATGCAGCTACCCTTGTGTTGGCACTGACACATCCATACACAATGAGTAGTCCTTATGATGTAGTACATGCACATAGCACAGTATAGGCTAGGACAGCCATGTTTGCACATATTTCTTTAGCGTTCGGGCGTCTCATGTAAGACCTACTTGTGTCAAGACCCAACCTAACAGCTGTAGTGGGAGCATTTGCAGCAGGGATAGTCAGTCGTATGATGGCTGACACTCGCATGGCATTTTGTGGAGCTTTGCAGACCATAAAGAGTTGTTTGCAGATTTACATGTAGGCTCTAGCATGGGTATACACACTCGCCTACCACGAGAGCTGATACGACTACGTGTAGATTGATAGAGTAAGCCAATGGGCATAAGTTGAGAGAGTCACTCCCCTAGTTTCTTGTACATACTAGTAGTTTAGCTAGTAGGTCTCACTTATCAGCGCATCGCCTTTAAGTGGGAGATTGTTGGGGTAAAGGCACTACACCTTTGCCTGAGGCAGGATGTTCGATGTCCGCTCGCTTGCCCACTATATATACACACTTTCATATTCTTTCTATACATAAGAATAAGTTGCACCTCACTCACTGAGTCATTTCTTGAGGTTGCTCCACCCACACATGGTCTCATGCTTCTCTGCACGCACCACACCGCACACGCACACACGCATCCGCGCACACGTGCACTCACACATATGTAATCCTATGTTGACTAAGTCTCTAGGGAGAGCTAGTTATTTTGTAACATTTATAAATGATTCTACTCAAAAGTGTGGGTTTACCCTTTGAAACATAAGAATGAGGTATTTTCTATGCTTTAGAAGTTCCTTGCACTTGTTGATGAGAATTAGTTAGGCAAAAAGCTTAAGAGCTTGAGGATTGATAATGGTGGGAAATATGTCTTGAAAGACACGATAGACTTCTATGTGAAACAAGTATTTGGAACAATTTACTACACCATACACACTTTCTTAGAATGGAGTTGTTGAGCATCTAAATCGCATCATTCAAGAGCATGTTACAACTATGCTTTCCATGAAAATTTTGACACAAGGCCTTTGGGTTGAAGTTGTTTTGACAATGGTTCCTATCATAAATAGATTGTTGAATGTGCCATTGAATCATGGTGAGGCAAGAAACCAAACCACAATCATTTACATGTCTTGGTTGTGAGTCATATGCTCATGTCCTAAAGAAGCTTAGAAAGAAGATTGACCCAAAGTCACACAAATGAATTTTTGTTGGATAAAAGATTGAGAGATGGACTATTGTCTCTAGCTTTGGGAACACAATAAAATCATTTATAGTCCACTTATGATCCAATGATTCAAAGATGCATAAGAAGCTTCTCAAAGTAGTTGGGTACAAAGTAGTCATATTTGAAAATGTTGCCTCAAATTCAGTAAAAACTCAGAAATTCTAGTAGGGAGCATGTCACTAGCAACACTCCAGAGATAGTAGAGAGCAATAGTCAAGGTTTAAGATTCAGTAGAGCCTCATATCTACCTAAGTTGTTTCAACCATGTATGGATTATGTCATGCTGATTGACTATGGAGAACCATCTTGCTTCCAAGAAGGCATGCACATGGATTACAAGCTATAGTGGATCAAGAAATCAATCCTAATTTGACTCGATTGTGAAAGATAAGAAATGGAAATCGGTCAGATTTCCTAAGAGGAGAAAATATTAACCTTACAAATGGGTTTACAAGCGGAAGTTTACATCAAAAGATCTAAAGCCTAAGTATAAGGCAAGATTAGTTGCTAAGGGTTTCAAGCAACCAGAAGGGCTAGAAACTTCTACCTATATGGTGGTCAAGATTACTAATTTACATATGGTTCTTGGATTAGTAGCTATTGAGGACATGGAATTATTATAAATGGATGTGAAGATGGATTTCCTTCACAATGATCCTAAGGGTTTGTTAAGCCAAGTAGATAAGAGCTTATTTTGTTAACTCAAAAAGGCGTTATATGGCTTGAAGCAAGGATCCAAGAAATGGCATCAAAATTTCTATGCAGTCTCATGGATACAAAAGGAGTCAAGAGGATCACCTATTGTACATGAAGAAGCTTAGTGATGGATCACTCATGTTTCATGTGCTATATGTTGATGACATGCTTATCGTTGGGAAGAACTGTCATGAAATTGCAAATTTAAAGCAAATGTTGGATCATACTTTTTCTATGAAGGATTTAAGACAAGCTAGTCAAACGTGATAGGTATCATACATACATCTAGGGGGATTCACTAGTAACTTGTGTAGTATGGTGGCACGTCAGTGCACGATAAGGGGTTTTTTTATAAAACTGCCATAAGTGTATACAATACGGGGTGCTCCAAAATGCTAAGCCTATATAGTCATTGTTTTGCTCTGAGTCTGACCATTGTCTGTTTTTCTCAATTGAATTGTCTACATATAATTTGATTTTTGCTATCGTGCATTGAGAATCCTCCAACATTTAAGTCACCTTCATCTTAAGTTTGACAGTCGTACACCCAACTACACATTTCTTCCTCGTAGCCAACACTTTTGATATGATACGGTATCATTTCATTGCAGAACATGTAAATGTCATGAATGCATGTGATATGGTAGTTTTACATATAGTCAACCCCCTGAGCTCTTTTGCCATCGATTGGACAAAATCATTTGCAAAAAGTTCTTCTTTTTAGCTCACTGTACTCATCTCTTTGATGTAATCAACTCGATCCTAATAGAAATTGTTGACCACCTTTGTATTTGACATCAAGTCTAAATTGCAGTACTTTCAATCTAACATGTAAGCCACATTATGGAGTGGACTATGAGCACTCTTCCACCTTGCATGAAAGTACTTGGACAAAAAATTCTGTTGTTTTGTAGAAAATGGTATTTGCTACTCCTTTTCTACTACAGACTCTTTAAACTCCTCAAGGTTTTTTTTTACTTTGTTTGACTATCCACAAAGTCATCCACACTTTTTTTAGATTTGGTGCTTTTTTATCAAGGTTGCAAATCTCAAATATAACAAACATCAATACATGGTATGTATCCATTACACTACTCCACCGAGCAAGCTTGTTTATGGATCCTACTAAACTCCTAATCTTCTCTTTCACTTGTCTAGACTGGTCAAGCTGCCATTCGTCAAACGCTATGCAACCAAAATTATCAATCATAACACACTTATTACGTAGGAGAGATTTTAATGTGTGATAAAGTGTGCAAAATCGAGTACCAGTGGGTAATATCAACATGATTGGCATGCTCATTCTATATAAACCAAGCACTCTTTGTCGTTTCAAGATAAACTTTACAACGTGACGCACAACGTCAATTATTTTTGCAAACCATTTAGTTTCTTTACTAGTGTGCCAATCTTTTAGCACCATGTTTAATCTGTGTGTATTGCAACCATTCGCATAAATATATGGAAAGCACCTTTGTGTTATGTTACCAATTTTTTTATAATTATTTGCATTGTCCATGACTACTTGAATGACATGTTTGGCACCTATTTCTTTAATTACAATGATCAAGACATTAAGAATATATTTACCACTTTTACTAGTGCCAAAATTGTCAATAGAGTTAATGAACGTCTCTCCTCTTGGACACACCAATATAACATTCATCAATGGTCTTCTTTGAATATTAAATCAACCCTCACCAGTGTTCAAAATTGCAACCCTTCTCGCCCTTCCTTAGGGTTCTAGCCATGCACATGCATGGCACTTTTGTGATAGGCCTTCTTGGCGAAAAGCATGCCATTCAGAGTCCCCCTCCCAATGGACGTGTCCTTTGAAAGTAAACCTTCACTATGAAGGGAAAGTTTTGAAAATGCCCTTCAAAGACAAATTTCGTAAAATACCAAAATATAAGGTTGCTTAGTTAACCCTTGATCCTTAGTTTTGAGGTGTAACTCAATGTGCTGCATTTGGGATCGATTGGTTTTGTTCGAGCCTTGTGGTGGTAGGAAGCTTCTCTTGGTAGCTTATGATTTGTTGTTGTCATGCTTCATTTTGTCTTCCTATGCAATGGACATGTTGGGGTGGGGTGGCAAGCACCCCCATGTCTCACCCGATGTGGTGGCATCTATTGCTCAAGATCTTTTTCGAAATATATTTCTTGTAAAAGCATGATCTTAATGCTCCCCATGGCATGAGATGTGCATGGGGTTCTCATGGTCTATAATTGTGGATTGTGGGTTCTTGTAAAAGCCAAAATGTTTGTAGTGTTTTTCTCCTTTAACATAAATAGCTCCTATTCAGCATTGCTTATATAAATTAGAAAAAATCGAATCCGAAGTTCTAAGGTGGTAAAATATAAGTTTACATTTATTAAAATTTGAGCCCCACCTCCTAAATCAAAGAAGAAATAGCACTTTTAATGTTTTATTTTTGACCAAACCTTCAAAAAACCAAAATGTGATGGGGCTCAAGAGTTGTAGTTTACTTGTTGTGCTTTCTCTACAAATGTAGATGCTTAGCAATGCAAAGTTTGATGCAACCACTCTTGTGATGCTTTCCATGTGCGTGCTAGTTCTAGAACCTAGCAGCCTCTAAGATCCTCTTCTAATGTCCTAGCCTCTAGCGCATGTGTGACTACAAGCTATCAAGTGTGAGAAATCAACAAGAGATTGAGTTTGGGCATGAATTTCTTAAAGGCAATGAGGCGATGGCATTGAGCCTCAAGGAAACAAGTCACAACAATGAATGGAGTTGGAGCAAGGATTGGACATTGCTTGAGGATTCATGAGACAATACCTATCGGTACTTGAAGGGCTTTTTAATCCAAAGATTCCCCATGCCTTATTAGTTTTGAGTTGTGGATCTGGACATTTATTAGAGAGAGAGAGAGAGAGAGAGAGATAGTTGTCGCAAAGTTGCAAATATTATCAATATGCTGCCACAATCTTGAAAAATCAAGACTAAGTGGAACCTAGGGAGATGCACTTTGGTAATCTCTCTCTCTCTCTCTCTCTCTCTCTCTCTCTCTCTCTCTCTCTCTCTCTCTCTAAATTCTCAATTCATTTGTGGCCTTGCATGAGAGACAAACACTTTCTATGTACACTTATTTTGCCTTTCTGCCACCCACTACCCATTTCTCCTACTTACAGCTAAAGCATGTGCATTGAAGGGACAATGTATGCCAAGAAAATCTCAAATTGCATCTTGGCTCCTCTACCCTTGCACAAACTCCTAGGTCATGTTGTCCCTCCCTTTGCTGCGGTAGGCACTCACAAAGACATCATCCTCTTCCTTCCTTTCAAAGGGCCTCACCTCATTGAATTGCCTCTCTCCTCTTCCTTTTCTCAAAGAGTCTCGCATCACAAAAGTCCCTCCAACTTGCACACGCTTGCGCATGCTTCTTGTGGCACATCTCGGAGTGCGCATCTCCCAAGGTTGATTGAGAAAGCGTCGGGCTTTTGGCTGTAGACGGAGAAGCAGTCGAGATGCAAACCGAACGAAACCAGTGTGGTTAAGGCCGATTTAGTGTTAATAAAATGATATAAGAGTTTCCTAGAGAGAATTGCATGAGAATATCACAAATCAAAACAGAGTTAATGACTAAAGTCCAACTTAGAATAGATATTAACACTTAATTGAGGCTGGTAATCAAAAGTTGTTTCCATTAAAGAGATATCTGGAACCCTTGATACAAATTGGTTGCATACGCCAACGGTGGTATGCCTGCTGATTTGAAATCTCCTATTCAGATAACCCAAACCCCTCAGAAGCAACTTGTAATTGCCAAGCAGAACACCCATCCTGTAGTGTTCCTTTGCTCTTGAATCCTGTGCTAGACGCTTCCCAAACGAGAAGCTTTTGCTGATCAAAAAATCCTTCTGCCGTTCCTTTCTCCCTCCAAGAGAGTGAGAGAATTATTTTACGTGATTCTCGAGAGACCTTCCCTTCGCCCCTTCTTCACACTTGACCTGTTATTCAAAACAACACTTTCTTATTCTTCTTTGACTCCACCCGCTCTCCAAAACACACTTGCTTGTTATTCTATGACTCCACCGCTCTCCACAACCTGCTTTCTCTTCTTCGCCAACTCCCAAAGAGCTCTCCAAAACTGTCCTCTCCTCCAAACAAATTGTCCAAAAAATTGTCCCCTTCTGGGCGTGTGAGCAATCCCTTCTTCCTAGTTTTGGCTCCAAAGTCCCTATTTTTAGGCCCCCTGGCATGTGACGGGCCACCTTTGCTATTTTTGGCCCCCTTGCTTGCACCCCAAACTTTCCATATGCACTCCCTCTTAGCCGGGGCACCGATGGCGAGGTCGGTGCTCCCATCTTTACCCTCAAAAAAGGTTTGCTCCTAGGGGGTGCAGGGAAAGCACCCAATAGGGTGCCACATCAGCAGGTCGAATCGTCAACGCAAACGATCGTCCCCACCGTCGAACAGCAGGAAACGACCAACACCGCTATCACACTCAAAACCAACCACCACAATCGCCCGCAAGCAGCGCCCGCAGTGCCCTCCATAGCCAATGGCCCAAGCTCTCCACGATCCGTTGATGCCTCAAATGGGGGCCACTCACAACCTATATACCCTCCTTGCATCCGACGCCCTTGCGCATGTGGGATTACCCACGGCCACATGGTAGTCTCCCAAGGCCTTCAAAAATTGCACCACAAAAACCCTCTCCAAGCTCCAAAAAATCCAATTTGTTTGGCCTAGTTCACCCGACTGCCATTCCCTGCTTGCAACTCCAATCACCAAGTTGTTGACTCCCAATGCAAACCTTGGTTCTCGTCTTGAGCATGTGTAGACCTCGACACCTTTTGACTTTGTTGTGCATTCCAACCGAGCCAATCAAAACGGGGGAAAATCACCAGCTACCATCCCCTCGGCAATTGCAGCCCCCCTCAAACTTCAGCATCTTGCTCGTTCGGACTTTGTTTGAGACGCTGCCACTTTTTTTCTACACCATACACCACATAGAATACATACAATCTCTGGCAAAGATTCAAAATCATCAAATGACACATCTACCAAGACTACCAACCCGGCACAAACCTGGCCCGTGATAAAACTTTGACTGCTGATAACTCGACATTCGAGACTGAGATTGCCGATCTGAAAAGGCCACCATGCTCCATAAATCAAGCAGTACACACCCATAGATCCCAACTAGCTCAAACTACATGGCATCACTTGGCCTATTTGTCTCGAATCTGCAATCACTTCCAACTTCAAGCTCAAATATCTTGCAGTCTACAGCTCCGTTTGATGAGCCGTCTCGACCAGTTGACTTATCACTTCAAGCTCTACGTATCTTGACCAAAAACCATCACCTCGGACATTCTTCACCTGTCACCCTGTTTGGCCCTCGGACATTCTTCACCTGCCACCCTATTTGGAGCCCATCTTGGTCTAGAAACCAACATAAAGCATACATCTCCGACCTCTTACTGACATAAAAGTTGTTAACATTATTCATAATTTGGAAAAACCTCGAAGAAGTATACAAATTTGCATCTTTCACCCCATGCCCGCAAAGCGGCACGACAACGCGTGAGAGAGAGAGAGAGAGAGAGAGAGAGAGAGAGAGAGAGAGAGAGAGAGAGAGAGAGAGAGAGAGAGAGAGAGAGAGAGAGAGAGGGAGGGGTGATACTTTGGTTTGGGGGGGGGGGGGGACGAGGAGTAGACATAGCTTAGGTATAATGCACCAATATTCTAAGAATTTGCTGACGATAAATTCAATTAAAGAATACCTAGTATTTATGCTAACATAATAACTCCTCTTAAGTATGGAACAACGAAATGTACACCAAAAGCAATTGAGTATTTCATAGGAGCAAGAAAATTTAGGGATATCAAGTGACCAATTGTTAAACTTTTTCCTTGCATGATGACGGGTAAAGTGTATGATGGCCCTTCCTCTCTGAAGGCCAATAAGCGAACTCCCCTTCCCTAGGAAGGACAAGGGCACCTTCAATTTCCAGGCATGACCGTCACTGACAATTCTGCATCCTAAAAGCAATAATTTCCCAAGAATTATTTTGGAAATGCGCTCTTTTACTTCGACATAACAATTGTCCAAGAGATCATTTTGTATAGTGTGATATGAAGGGGTTGAAAATCTTGGACCATACTCACCAATTTTCTTCCATGCATGTTTCTAATAATGGTTGTCAACCACGAGTAATGCACCCCTAGTGAAGAAAATTTCTTTTGCAAGTGCATTTTGTGCATCTTCTAGCATTCCATCGTCTACGTTTGAAAGCTTTGGTGCAACAATCTTTGTCGCATTCGCCCAAGCCCAACCTCATTGTCGCGCTTAGAAGAAACATTTCTTGGTATTGTGTCTCCTTGCGCATGTTGTTTTGTAGTGCTCATTGGCGTTACCACAGGATTGATATGATTGGTAGTCAAGTGCTCTTGGTATGTATTTATAACAAGACTTCTCTACCCGGTGCCTCTTGCCACCCTTTTTCTCAAGTTCTTCTCTCAAACATGTTGCAACTGCGGGTGCTCAAGGATCACACATTTGCAACTATTCTTTTTGAAGCCACCCAAAAAATGATTCCTAATACGTAAAGCCTCGTCTGATTTTGTGACCAGGCGCATAGTTTACATTGCCACTCCATATGTCGACCACATAGGTTGTTAGCAAACTCCTACTCTTTGTCGGGGGGGGGGGGTTCTTTCATGTTTGTGTACTGCTTATGCCAGCATTTTCTTCCATTGATTGCAATCATAGCTGAAGACATAAGAAAAAATACTTGCAAAAGGAATTTTCTACTTTTTAATATATATTAAAACTAAAAATTTCATTAAGAAAGCAATCAAATTTACACATTGTGCAATTTGCAAATAATAAGACACGTTTGTAAAAATCACATTGTCTTTATTTAGTGATGGTAAATTTTATTATTCGCTCCATTTTTTTTACATGCAGAAAACATTAGGAAGGGATTGGGGTGTAGGAGGGCCTCTTTATTTGCCATGGGATTAAAAATGAGACTAAAGAATTAGCAAATGGGGGATTGCCATGTGTACTGAAATGGTGGGTGTGGCAGGTCCTAAAAGTAAGTGGTCAAACTTATAGGCCTAGAGGTGAAGGGGTCTTTTCTTTATTAATAAAAGGAGAAAATTGAAAAAATGAACCTTTTTCTAAAAAGTTGGGGTAAAACTCTACTCTTTCTCTCTCTAGAGGCTGCTGACTCCTCCCTCCCAAGGGGGTCTTTCAAAAAACGTGCTGACATTCTCTCTCTCCTCTTTACTCTCTCCAAGTTTTCTATCTCTTTCCTCTCTTCCCTCCAACTATGAGATTAACGTCTCCTTCTTCAAGCCTCTCTCTCTTCTTTACTCTCTGTAAGGCTATTGTCTCTATCCTCTCTCTCCTCCAACTGTGAGATCTGCATCTCCTTCTTCAAGCCTCTCTCTCATCTTTACTCTCTCCAAGGTTGCTACCTCTATCCTCTCTCCTCTCTAGCTATGAAACCTACATCTCCTTGTTCAAGTCCACTTTTCCCTCCAAATACCTATTGCAGCACTTTGAAACCTCCCTTCTCCATAGATGATCCAACCTCCCTTCCCCATAGATGACCCAGCATCACCTTCAAACCTCTGCGTAAACTTCTAGATCTAAAGCACTGGATGCTTCTAGAGTATCTTCCTAAACAACTTCCTTGGTCCTTCATCATCATCTGGATCTAAAATGGCCTACCCGCATGTCTCAACATTGTTTTGAAGATTAGGCACAGGAGGCTTCTTTCATCATATATATTGGTAAAGACAATGAGCTTTGTATCTATTTCTAATGCTCTCATAACTTTGCACCGCTATATTGGTTTTAACACATATTTAAGAATTTTGGGAAAAATGCACAATTTTGGGACAAATCTTTGTTAACCAAACTCTTGAGTGATTGTTACAATGTACTAGGTTTCACTATTATCAACCATCGGTGTCAATTTCTAGAGTGCAATTTGCATTGTGTTGGGATGCCTTGTTGTAAAACATTGGTGTCGACTTCTAGAGCAAATGTTGTATTGTTGTCAACGATTGGGTGTCAAGGTCTACTTAGACTTGGAGAAGTTTCATTGTGCTATGGACAAAGAGTGTATCAAGAACTTGTAGAAATATAATTAAAAATTCATGTTTAGATTGGAGATTTTTCTCGTGCTCACAAGAAGCCACGAACTTTTGTTACAACCAACAGTGACACATAAGATCCCAAACAGAACCAGCAAATACAAAAAAAGACCAAACATCACTAACAGGATTCCACCAACTCCACACGGATTGCCATCCCAATGCAAGGGTAGCCTCAAGATGAAAACACCAATAGATACAATAGATACCGACAATACCAAACATCATACCAAGAGAAGAGTGAAATCTGTAGCAGAGCAGAGTCCATAGCCTCCATTACCTCGCAGTAGTAATCCACAGAAGAGAAAGCACAAAACAAAAAAAAATCACATGAACCACCGCACCACAAAACCATTAAGCATGGTCATGATGGACCTGCACGGAGCCACCATGTAGTCACAGAGTGCCACCCTTTAGCAACATGCCACAGCAGAGCCGACACCGACCACAATGCTCACCACATCCAACAAAGATATCAGACCCCTAAAGGTGGGACAAGCACCATACACCTTGCCAGGGACTTCCACAATAGAAACCAACCCTCCCACTATTAGCAATTGTCTCCCCATACCACTAAAGGTGGGACAACACCATACACCTTGCATGTGACTGCCACAATAGAAACCAACCCTTCCACCATTAGCAACTGTATCCCCATGCACAAATCAGCATGTTGTTAAAGGGATGCCACCCTTTAGCTACATGCTCCAACAAAGTCGATGCCAACCACAACGCTCACCACATCCGACAAAGAGATAAGAGCATTAAAGGTGGGCCAAGCACCACACACCTCGTGAGGGGTTGCCATGACAAAAACCAACCTATCCACCATTACCAAATGTCTCCCTAGGCACAAATTAGCACTAAATACATATTTTGTTGATGCTCTTTTCATAGCAAGGAGGATCGCCTCCACCCGTTCTGCAAAGGAAGAAAGCAGATAGAGAGTGTGGATCTGCTCAACCTCTCACCCCCAAGATGGCCGCCTTCTAGAGGCCCCCATCTACCTTCTTCAGCAAGAAAGATGTGAACCCGTCCTACCACAACACCAACTTTGAGCCTCACCGGTCCCTCGCCTTGTAGGTTGCAAGGCATGGATGGTTCTTGCTCTAGTGAACCCTAGAAGAACTTAAATTCATGTTGAGCTAAAAGTTTTGTTGAGCAATCATCACAGGAAACAAAACTCAATCGATAGTTCAAGCCATCAAGAACCACATAGAGCCTACAAGGTTGGAGCTTTAGTTTGATACTTGAGGAACCGCCTAGAGCCTAGAAGACTCGAGCTCTAGTTCGAGCCTCACCTAGAGCCAGGAACTACACAAGTATTCACATTTTTCATGAATTATTTCCATCAAAGCTAACAAAAACATTAGAAACCTCATCAAACTTAGCCCAAGTTTAGATGAGATGGTGGAAGATCTTATAGATCCATGTTGGCATGCAGGCACACATTTTCTGACCCACCAAGAGCTAGGCGACACCCCTCCCCTCCCCTCAGTACAGATGCATTATCGGGCTCTTTGCAACTTGAGTTGCGAACACCTTAGTTGAACATGGATGACAACACTGTGAGGTAAAGCCTCAATCACTTCTCCGATTCCAATTGGTTTCTAAGCTTAATGTTTGCTAACCCATCTTGTGAACATAGAGCGTGGTGGGACGTTACATGAGGGAAAGCTTCCACAGAGCTCGTTTGAACATGCCCTTAACATCAACGTCAGTTTTAAAATTCAAAACCAACGTCCGTCAAATTTGAAATCAGTGTTATTTAAAAACCGTTGTCAACAAATTACACAAAGATGTTAATTTTGAAATTCAAAATTGACGGCGACAAATGACTGAGAAGACAGCAAAAGCTTGGCAACATTCTGCGCCTTTAGCTCAAGCCATGGCCTGTTGCACCTCGCATGCTGTCAAACGTCGCCTCTTCCATCAGTTGTGGTGGCACAAACGAAATCATGAATCGTAGCAAGAACTGAAGGTCAGCTTGCCTCACTCATGAACTACAGTAGAAATCGGAGATTTCGTTGCCTATATCTTGCTTCTTCTGCCATGAGCGCTGCCTGTCATGAATGCAACTGGCTTCGTCTCCCATGTCGTAGCGTTCTAGTTGTTTGTGAGCCTTGCACGAATATATGCAGGTAGTTGGTTGCTCACCAAGAAATGACATGGACGACGTGGTAGCTCATGTGGATGGGCCAAATCAGTTGTGCTCTCACCTTGTAGGAATCTTGAAATCATGTGGATGCGCCTCGACCTACCATGGAGGCTCAAATCCTGCAAGATCAAGATGATCAGAAGGCGAGGATGAAGCTGCCATCTTAGAGGCTTCTGTTTTGTCGTTGTGATAGCATCTTTTTCTCCCTCCATGGATTCTCTGACCAACACGCCTACATGCCCCGTCAACTTCAAGGCCAGAAGGCCTTGGATGGTGTTTCCTCGCCAAGGCCAACCCCGTGGTCCGCGCACCCAATATCTAAAGTTTTGAACAAACAATCCTCACACTGCTCGAAAGGCCCATGGATCTCCCACAAACACCTCCCTTGCAACTGTCATCCAAAATCACCATGTCCTACAAAGGTATTTGCACTTGCCGCTCTCTTTACTCAAGATGCCGCGCTCTATTTTTCTACTATTTTGTTACACTTGCTCAAAGAGCCTAGCAAAGCTTAGCTAAGAGAAAAGCTAGTCCAGGTCCTCTAGGTCCTAGTCATATATTGGTTAACTAAAGATGCAAGAAAGCATGATGTGACCAAGAACTAGGCTGTTGCTAAATTTTATATAAACGTCTTGTTGCAAGATTCCTCATATCACTTCAAGATCTCGATCTCTCTCGATCTCTCTCGATCTCTCTCTCTCTCTCTCTCTCTCTCTCTCTGTGCATGTGTGTCAAGATTATGAGAGGCTTTAAACCTCATAAGTTACAATCTTTGCTCCTAGAATCTCTAGCTTAAGAGGCTCAAACTTAATTTCGAGCCTAATGACCTAGAAACTCAAATTTCAAACCTCATGTGAGTTAGACATTGTAGTAAGATTCTTTCTAGCTAGATTGAAAGCATTTGTAAACTTCTATAGCTCATGAGGCTTGAGCTTAATATTAAGATCGTGAAAAACTCACAAGCTTAAAGCCTTATAACTAGAAATCTCTTCTTTGAACATCTAGCTCATGAGACTCGAACCTAAGTTCGAGCCTCCATGACTTAGAGACCCAATTTTTAAGCCTTATGAGCTAGAGATTGCTGCAAGTTTTAGAGGAAGGTTGTTGAAAAACTCATAAGCTTAAAGCCTCGTAATTGACAAGCTCACATCTACCTCATGAGGCTCAAACTTAAGTTCGAGCCTCTATGACCTAGAGACTTAATTTTCAAGCCTTATGAGTTGGAAACCACTACAAGTTTTAGACAACGACTGTTGAAAAATGGACATGAATATCTAGCTCATGAGGCTCAAAATTAAGTTTGAGCCTCTGTGACCTAGAGACTCAATTTTCAAACCTTATGAGCTACATATCACTATATGTTTTAGATGTTTTCTCACTCCAAGTTGCAAATAATCTCCGCGCGTCCAATTATAGAGAGTTTATTTTGTGTTCTTTATGAAAAAAAAAAAGAGCAATCATGGTTGTCCTAACTCATCAATGAGAAAAACAATTGCTCTTGAGTGAGAAAAAAATGCCTCTTTCACACGTAGAAATATTTCTCAATCAAAGAAAGGGTCTTTCACACCTAGAAACATTTTTCGTAGAAAATTAAGTCTCTAGGTCATGAGGATTCTTTTCGACTAGAAATCATTTCCAAAATTCTCTAGCTAATGAGTCTCGAACCTAAGTTATAGCCTCTATGAATTAGAAACTCAATTTTTTAGTTTTATGAGCTAAAGTCCATTATAAGTTTTAGACGAAGATTGTTGAAAATCTCACAAGCTTAAAACCTCATAAGTGAAAATCTCACATCTAGCTCATTAGGCTGGAACGTAAGTTCGAGCCTCTATGACCTAGAGACTTAATTTTCAATCCTTATGAGTTGGAGATCGCTAGAAGTTCTAGACAAAGACAATTGAAAAACTCACAAGATTAAAGCCTCATAAGTAACATTCTCTTCTTTGAATATCTAGCTCATTTGGATCAAACTAAAGTTCGAGCCTCTATGACCTAGAGACTCAATCTTCAAGCCTTATGAGCTAGAGATCACTACAAGATTTAGAGCAAGATTGTTGAAAAACTCACATGCTTAAAGCCTTATAATTGACAATCTCACATATAGCAGCTCATGAGCCTCGAACTTAAGTTCGAGCCTCTATGATCTAGAGACTCAAATTTCAAGCAACATGACTTGGAGATCACTATAGGTTTTAGAAAAAGACTATTGAAAAACTCAAAATCTTAAGCCTCATATGTGACAATCTCTTCTTTGAACCTCTACCTTATGAGGCTCAAACTTAAGTTCAAGCCTCTATGACCTAGAGACTCCATTTTCAAGCCTTATGAGCTAGAGATCGTTGTAAGTTTAAGTTGTTTTCTCACTCCAAAGTGGAAACAATCTCCACGCATTCAATTTTTTAGAGTTTATTTTGTTCCCATTGTTTAAAAAAAAGAGTAGTCATGGATTTCATGACTGCTCAATGAGAAAAAAAAATTAAACTTGAGTGAGAAAAAAGGCCTCTTTCACACCTAGAAAAATTTCTCAATGTGAAAAATGGTCTCTCACACCTAAAAACATTTTTCATAGAAAATTGATTCTATAGGCCATGAGGATTCTTTCGAGCTAGAATTTGTTTTCAAAATTCTCTATTTAATGAGCCTCAATCTTAAGCTTGAGAGCCTCTTGAGACAATAAATCTTGGAAAACTCTTAATCTTGAAGTCTCATAAGGTACAATCTCTACTCATGGAGTCTTTGGCTTATGTAGCTTGAACTTAAGTTTGAGCCTCTTGACCTAGAGCCTAGATTTTCAAGACTCATGAGCCATAGATTCTAGGAGGATTCTTTTTAGCTAGAAACCATTTGTAAAATTATTTGCCTCATTCGGCTTGAGTGTAAGCTTGAGATTCTCTCTTGCGATAAAGACTCTTGAAATACTCATAAGGTTGAAGCCTCACAAGCTACATTCTCTCCTCCTAGAGTCTTTGGCTGATGAGTCTCAAGCCTCATCAACTTGAAGTATCATAAGCTAGATATTTCAAGATCATAAGCTTGAAGCCTCATATGGTAGAAGTCTTTATCTTATAAGCTAAAATTTGTGCTCTCAAAGTCTTTAGCTCATGATTCGCTACTTAAACTCGAGCCTCATGACTTGGAGAATCAATTTTCATGTCTCATGATCTAGAGATCATACCAAGATTCTTTCTAGCTAGAAATCGCTTGCAAAAGTCTCTAGCTCATGAGGCTTGAGCTTGATCTTGAGAGCCTCTTGAGACAAAGACTCTTGAAAAGCTCTCAAGCTTGAAGTCTCACTCAACTCTCATACGCTACAATATCTACTCCTATAGTCTCTAGCTCATGAGGGTCAAACTTAATCCTCAGACTCATAAGCTAGAACATCAAAAGTTTGAAGTGTCATAAGCAAAAAGTATCTAGCTCATGTACTTGAAGCCACATAAGTTACAATATCTTCTCCTAGAATCTCTAGCCCATGATCCTCGAACCTCGTGACCTACAGACTCAATTTTCAAGCCTCATCAGTAGCTAGAAATTCTTAGAGGACTCTTTCTAGCTGAAAAGTATCAAGCTTGTGACCCTCTTGAGACAAATGCTCTTAAAAATTCTTTCTAGTTGATCATTCAGTCTCTATCTTTTAGCCTCAAACTTAAGTTTGAGCCTCATGACCCAGATTCTGATTTTTCAAGCCTCATGAACACTACAGTAGAACTCTTTCCAACTAGAAACCATCTGCAAGAGTCTCTGTCTCAGAAGGCCTGAATTGAGTCTTTACCTCATGGGTGGAAGATTATGTTTGAGTTGACCTGGAGATTGAGTTTCTAACCATCACAAACATTCTAATAGGACTCTTCCAAGTTAGAAGCAATCCACAAGAATCCTCTCTCATGAGGTTCAAATTTCAGGCTAAAGACCCTTGTAAAAAATTTTCTATTTGATCATCTTCTTGAGTCTCTAGTTTGTGATATTTGAACTTAATTTGAGCCTCATGACCTAGAGACTGAATTTTAAAGCCTAAAGATCACATTTGTAGGACTCTTTGTTGTCTCTAGTCCGCAAAAATCTATAGTGAGCCTCACGAGGTATAAATTTTTGGATATATTGAAAGAGATTTTCAATTGTGTAGACATCTATAATACCATGGAGCTTTGTCTTAAACACAAGATCTTCTACCTATTCAACTTATAGCCAATTGTGAGAGCTTATTTGTTGCTTATCCTTCAATAACCTTGTTAGGTATATACTCTTGTCATGAGAAGGATATGCCCATATCTAAAAATTTACAGGTTCTATTATCTTAAAACTAAGCTATATTAGTTTGGAAGAATGAGAAAAGAGAATAGTTGGGATTTTTACTTTAATAATAGGACGATAATAAGTCCAATTTTTATTTTATTTATAAGATATACTTTAAATAGAGATAAGGAATTCAATGATTGTACTTGGTACAATTTCATGAAAAGGACTTGATAATTGCATTAGTATAGCATTCCAACATATGGCCCATAATTAAATGAATTCAATGAGTTTTTTGCCATGTGATGTTCGGGATTTCGCTTAACAATTGATCATATCTTATAGATAGATTCTAATTTTGTGAAGATAAACTACCTAAATAGAAAACAAGATAAGGTTCATTGTTAATTTTGTAAGCACATGCAGCTACATTCAAGAGCATCATCAAGACCATAGGATACATTAAGTAGCTTCATTTTTAGCTTTAGACGGGTTCTCTTTGTAGCTTTTAGTTAAAGCAAGCCTTGACAATCTAGATTTTACAATCTATCAAGAAAAAGACATACATTTTTTTGCCCAAAATTAAAATCTTTTAGGGAGAAGTTACATATCTTTTAGAAGAGGTAGACTGAGCAAAACAAACCTTGTTTCGAAGAAGTGAACCTTAGTTATCTTATTCATGTAATGCAAGCTTATCACACACATTTTTTCATTTCTTTAAGGTCCTTACGTGAAAATGAAATTCACAAAACTATATCCAACACTTACAAAAAGCTAAACATAAAAAGACTATTAATGATGCTTTCAAAAGCTACACTTGAATAAGTTCCAAGTGTTGACCATATCTAAAGATAACGTTCATGTATCTTGGTGGAATGGTTCCCATCATTTTATGAGTTTTTAATCTTTACAAATTCTATCCTTTTTTTAAAAAATTAGTATATGTGGTGATTCTAAACACCATATTTGAAGCTCTATTAATTTCTTTAAAAGTTCTTTAATGTTGATATCTACCTTTTCTACTTTGTACCTTGTGAGCTTTCTCTTCAACCACAATACCTTTACTACTACATCCTATCATCGAGCCTCCACTATACTATATGGGTGAGGATCAAAAATATCATTGAAATACTTGAATTTATTAGCTAAAAGCTGAAATCTTTTCGGGTTTCTATATGTGTCTATTTCTACAGACTTTAAACTTAGTATTCTTGCTTCATATCAATCTATGGGCCAACAAGTACGGTGAAGTTAAGCAATGATTTCCATGGGTGGACAAGTGTGATATACGATGCTCTCTCTTTTTGAAGGACTTAATTTTTTCATCCTCTTATGAATGGGTCTTTTCCCATAGCTTTAGACTACTTTTTAGATAGTTTGGTTTGAGGAGAGATGTTTGACTGGCACTAAACACAAACACTTAGACAGAGAAATTTTGGAATCAATATACATAAAGCATGCTAAAAGGAATTTTTTCTCAAGGAATTCAAGGCCACACTAAAGTACAAAAGCTATTATTTATAATTGATGTCATAAAATCTAATATCTAATATCTAATATCTAACCAACCGAAATAATTTTCTCATATTAAACTAATCACTTAATGTGGGAGAATAAACGGGAACAAGTGTTAAGATATTGATGTGTGCTTATAGATCTATCTCAACACGGGGCCAATTGTAAAGGGGCCCAAATGAGAGATGGTCTATCAAAGAGCAAGGCTAACCAATGGAGAATAAGACCTTAGGGTTAGCTTCATTGAAGACCTCCAATAATGTGTGTAAAAGTCTTTTGACCTTAGGTAAGCTAGGGCTGACCTTGAGGTGCGGGAACCCGACTCAGCTCGAGGTGCTTGTCCTGCTTGTCATGCTTGATGACTAAGGTGCTTGAGGTGCTTGATGCTTGAGGTGCTTGATGATTGAGGTGCTTGAGATGCTTGAGGTGCTTGATGATTGAGATGCTTGAGGTGCTTGACATGCTTGAGATGCTAGGGTTGCACTTGAGATGAGAACCTAGCCCAAGCTTCAAGTGCTTAAGGGCCAAGCTTGTGGTGGGAACTGGGCCTATGCATGAGGAGCTTGAGGTGTCAAAAATTCAAATATTCAATCCCTACAAGGAGGGGGTGAGCCCCACATGAGGGGGGATGAGAGAGAGAACGCCCACACGCTCACACAAGGCATGCATGGTACAAAGAAAGCAAATGGGACACTTGTCAAGTTCCTCCTCATGTTGCCCTCATGGTGTGCCTGAAGCCTATTGGTTGGCCACCCAAGGGGTCTAATGATAATTTAGGAGATTTAATTAATTGATTTTGTATTAGCAAGCCCTCTCTCTCAAAGGGGAAAGGGGGACACTTGTCCCAAGGCTACCCTTGTTGCTTGTAATGCCTCCTACTTGTGATTGGCTAGGCCTAGAGGGGTCCAATGAGCTTCAAGTATGAGCTACAAGGGGGGGTCGACCCAAGCAAGCTAGGGGGTTGCTTAGAGGGTATACTCACTCACAAACACTCTCATTGTGTGCTATGCAAAGTGCAAGAGCTCCCTCTCCTTCTCCAAGCAAGTAGAGGTTGAGAGCCTACACCAACACTCTTGGCTATGGAGTGAAAATCCAACCAAGAGCCATGCTTCAATGCTTAAGATTGACATCTCCTTCTTCTTCATTACTATGCTATTATGTATGCTAGCAACAAGAGTTATGATAAGTGAGAAACTAATTCTTTCTCCTATGAAATGTTTCTTCTTCCTCTTCCCTACCCTCATTCCCTGCTAGCTCTCTCCACCTTCAAAGGTGTTTGAGTTCTTGGGACTGATGCTTGGGATAGTTAAATATTTCTTCAAGTTTATGTTATGTTTGTGATGCATGAAGCTTTCCATATTCATTGCATAACCTATGTCACAAGGAACACAAAGATTGTATTGTAACAAGTCTCTCTTAATCGGAGAAATCATAATACAAATGCCTATTGGAGGGGGACTGGCTCCACATAAATTCGGTCCTCAATTATTGTCATGTTCTCTAAATTCTCTCTCTTGCAAAAGTATTGTTCATGCCAAGTTAACTGATTGCTATGATTATGTTGCTATCTTCAATTATGTTCACCCGCTATGCTGGCAAAGCCATTTCTCAAAAGTACTCTCATTAATTTCTGCTACTCTCAAGTTAAATAGGCCAATTCCATTACATTGGTATCAGAGCATTTGGTTTCTCTTTTCTTGCTTGAGAAGAGAGGTCCTTAAGTAGCCTGTAAATGGTTGATGTTGTTAATTATATTAGGGTAAGTGGAACTAGGATCTATTATCGGTTTTGTTGAGCCCACTATGTGGGATATGGTGCACACCTCGGGAGCTTTGGACTTAATAATGGAGTCTTTTTAGACTTGCCTACGGCTTTACCATTATTGAGCCATAAGAAGTCCGAAAGGAGCTAGCCCTCAGCAACTCTGCTATGTTAGACCTACTCCATTACTCTCTATAATTAACCACTTCGAGCCATGGGTGTAGATACTGAGGCGGTCCGGGGCGGGCAACAAGAGAGGCGACCTCTAAACACCCCTCAAGGTTCCCGTGCTGCTCAATTGGGGTTGGGGCAACCACAAGCACAACACAACAACAAACCCACAGCCAAACCCAAACAAGATAGGGGCACCACCTAGTTATGGTATGCGAACTAGGACGCAAGAGAGATTTTGGCACAACCAAGAAGATGCACCACACAACACACACAAGCAACCTCACACCAAGACACACATGAAATGGACCAGAGAGAGCTAGAGCAAAGGGAAGAGAGAGAGGAAAGGATCTTGCGTAATACCTTATTTGTGACTTGCAAATGGAGATGGTTCGTTATGATGCTATCGTAGAACTTGTACAAAACTCACTCAATGCTTAGTGATTGCTAATCATTGCCAAAACACACACACACTGTCTTAGGGTGTGGGAGACCTCTCACCACAATACCCTCTTACAATGGACACAAAACTGGCAGTGAAAAACACACTAAAACACTTTCTAAAATCAAGATCAACCGATAAAAACTCAAATACACAAGTCACCTTGAATTCACCAAACCGTATTGCACAAATGGAAGGACGAAGATTTGAACGTCGAATCACGCCTTTGATGCACCAAACCTCAATTTATTGATGATGAAGGAGCATATACAATAGTGGTTTTGAGATTTGAGGAACTCACGCTCTCTCACTTGCAATGTGTAGCTCGAAGGCTTCTCTCACACCAAGAGTGAAGCTCACAAGTGGTTGCTACACCTAAGTCTCTCCTCACGCATAGAGTGTTGGGGTGCTATGTGAGATGTTGGAGGTTGTTTTACAAGAAGGAGAGGGGCCTATATATAGGTTGGAGACCCCTCATTAAGATTATTGGAAATCCTAATTTACAAGCTAACAAATCAGGATTATGATTTTTTTGAATATCAAAACACTGCGGGCCTTCTTTGTCTGCTTGAGTCACGGGTGTGGGCTCAAAAGAGAGCATTATTGATGGTAGATAAGGTGAAAGTAAGTTTTAAGGAAGGGGAGAGAGAAAGAGAGAGAGAGAGAGAGAGAGAGAGAGAGAGAGAGAGAGTTACTATACATGTCTTGAGGTGAGGTGTCTTTTATGGTTAGGTCAATGCTATTTTGTGTTAGTATGTTAGTCGTTAGTAATCACTAGAAAGTTAATGTTACATTTACAATGGGTAGAGTGAGTTGATTTGATGAAGGAAGAGGGGTGAATTAAAAGAGAATCATTGAGATGGTGAAGCTTTGAAGAAGCTTGAACTCACCCTTGTGTAGATTGTGGAAAAAATGACCGCTGGTCTTCTTCTTCTTCTTCGCTTCTTTACGCCGCCGCCACGGTTGACCACCACGATGAAAAGAGGATTTGTTGATGAAAAATCCTCAATTTGCAGAATCTATCATGGTTAAGATGCTGAATTTTAGATATTTTTAGGAGAGGTAAATGAAATTGTAACATAGAAGCAATAGAGAGAGACATGGAGAGGGTGTATGTATGTAGAGGTTCATAAAAGAACTATAGGGATGAGAGAGAAGGGTAATGGTGAAGAGGGTGGGAGAAGCCATGGAAATTGCAAGTTTGAGTGAGGGAAGGAGAGGGAGGGATGTGTAAGAGTGAGTAGGTGTGTGGAAGGGTGAGAGAAGACTAAGGGCTACTTGTGAGAAAAGTGGGCAGACTGGGGTCCACTCAAAAAATCATAGCTCACCGCTGGTAGCTCCAAAAATCATGAAAAAATTTGAGGTGATTATTCAGAGCGTGGGCTACATTTTCTCTCTTGACCACCGCTCCAAATTCGGAGTGGAGATAGGTGCCCAAATTCTCACCAAAAAGCCTGTTTTTTATGCCTGCAAAAGTCTTTTAGTGGCCCCCTCCTTTGTTGAATTTGTACAATGCATCCAAGAGTGAGCCCCTCCTTTGTCATATTATAATACAAAGCATCCAAGTTGCCCTTGACCCATGCATGGAGGAGGATTATTGGTGAATAAAGAAATATATACATGGTGGGACTAGTGTATGGACTATTCATGGACTTTAGCTCAATGAGCATATGGTGTTAGAATAATAAGTAAAAATAATAATAAAAATATGGAGGAGTTATGGATATGGAAAGATATTGGAATCATATGATATGGTCCCTCCTTGAATTATTTTGGGTGAAAGAGGAAAAGGTATGCAAGTAAATAATATAATAAACGTAACCAATGAGTAGAAATCAATTTTTTGTTTTCACGAGGGTGAGGGTGAAAATGTGGGAGTGATTTGTATAAAGGAAAAATATGAGGTTAGAGTATGTACATATTGGCAAAAAATATAATTATGGTGTAAGAGGATGAAAGAAGGTATACATAGGTTTAATAAAACACACACCTAAGTAGAAATATTTAAATAAAATACCAAAATAATTATAAAAAATCCCTATATTTAGGCCATATATACAATGAAATATTTACACACAAAGAGGCCATAATATACTTTTATTTTTTTATTTTTTTTATTTTTTTGGCTCAACTAGCCCAGTGACTAGCTAGCTGAGGGTTTTTAAGAAGATATGGGAAAAGCCCCCTAACTCACACACGCCTATGTACAGTGAAATGGTAGGGATAGCCATAGCGTTTGGGTGAATTTGGTAGGGTGGAGTAACTTAGTATGGAAATTATGGAGAGCCGAAAAACGGCTATCATTAGCCCTCCCCCTAGGATGATGGTATATTCATGTACCATCATAGAGCATCTTTTCCAAAGAGAGTGCTTCAGAGTCCTTGACGAGATCTTCATTGTTTGGCCCCTCAGAATTTTAGCTGGAGTTACACTCATGCTTCATGTAACAATACTTACATGAGACAGCGGCCTTTGGACAGATCTTTGGTAGATCCTTTGGTAGAAGGCGACTCAAATAGGGCTTCAAGCGATACCCGTTTACCTTCCTGGAGTGCTCTTTACCATTCAAGTCCATAAGCTGATAGTAACTAGAATTGAAAGCCTTCTTGACTATGTATGGCCCTTGCCATCTTGTTTCAAACTTGGCATCAAAACGATTGTCAAGTCGATTGTCATACCTTAGCGCAAGATCTCCTTCCTTGATGCCTTTGTCCTTCAGTTTCTTGTCGTGCGTTTCTTTCGCTTGTGCGGCTTTCCTCTTGTAGCACTCGTATGCTGCTTCTCTTTTCCACTCAAGCTCCACTAACGTAAGAAGTCAATCCATCCATACCTCTTGATCATCTTGTGCTCCTTTGCCATGAAGTCGCATTGTTGGAATGTTGAGCTCGATAGGCTGCAAAGCCTCTTGACCATAGACCAAGTGAAATGGTGTGAACTCCGTGGCTTCCCTATATGTGGTTCGATATGCCCACAAGGCATCATCCAAGAAGTCATCCCATAATTTTGTCTTGTTTTGCACCATCTTTCTAATGATTCTTGCAATGACACCATTAGCCTTCTCCACCAAACCATTTGACTGTGGGTAGTATGGTGTGCTATGACGATGTAGAATGTGAAGCTCTTCACAAACTTCTGTGAGCAAGCCCTTCCTAAACCCTGGACCATTATCAGAAACAATCTTCAAAGGTGTGCCAAATCTACAACAAATGTGAGTGTACAAAAACTTGCTAACTCTCCTCTCATTCACTCTTGGCACACTTTGAGCTTCCACCCACCTAGTCATATAGTCTACAGCCACTAGAATGTAGAGTTTACCATTTTTTGTCCTAGGCAGAGGACCCATAGCATCAATGCCCCACTTTTCAAAGGGTCCATTTGCAAGCACTATTTCCCTCGGGCCATGCACCAACCTTCTATTTCCATTTATCTGACAATTGTGACAGCTTTTACACCAATGTTGAACATCCACATGCAAGCTTGGCCAAACATACCCCGCAAGCAAAATCTTCTTCACAGTTGATTCTTGGGCAAAATGACCACCACATGCCTCTTCATGCAAACCTTTTAGAATGGCTGGAATTTCCTCGATAGTTGGTACTCTTCTGCACACTTGATCTTTCCCTCTTTGATAGAGGGAGCCTTCTAGGAAGAGATAGAAACTTGCCTTCTTCATGAGTCTCCTCTTCTGAGCCTTCGTGAAGTCTTGTGGAAACTCACCCTCCAAAATGTCGCCAATAATGGGAGCCAATGACTCCAATCCCTGGTATCTCGGTTGCTTGACAGCTGCTGCCACCATGATGACCTGCACTTCTCTCTCAACACATGTAACTGCTTGTTGTAAAAGTAAATCGGCATCTTCATTTTGTTTCCTCGGAATATGATATAGTTGCACTTCTTCAAACTGATTAAACTTCCTATGAATGGCATGAACTTTTGTCCTTAAGCTTTCATTCTTGCATGCCCAAATGCCTAAAATCTGTTTAACAATGAGAAGTGCATCTCCTTTTACCATGAGACGTTTTATCCCTTGGCCAATGCACATCTTCAAACCATGAAGTAGTGTGTCGTATTCTGCTTCATTGTTGCTAGTTGAACCTGGTAGATTGACCTTCTCTTTCATGACCACCTCTCCACTTGGGTTGAGCAACACTAGCCCTCCCCCTGCTTTCCCTGTGGCTCGTCGAAAAGCTCCATCAAAGAATAAGGTAAAAGCATTGGGAATACTTTTTGGTGGTGGCAATGGTAGGGTCTTTACTTGAGGCACCTTAATTTCCTTCTCGTGTACCCTATAAGTGAGAATCCCTGCCAATTGTGCACGCACACTATCTTCTACCTTGAAAGAGTATTGGAACTCTTGCAACTCCATAATCCACTTTGAGATCCTAGTACTAAGATTCATTTGAGATGACACCCAAGGGAACAAATTTTCTGCAGTGAGAATTACAAAAGGTTTTGGTAGTAGGTAGGATCTAAACTTTCTCACCACAAACATGAGAGAAAGCATCATGAGTTCTGCTTCTGTGTAGTCTCTCTCCAAAGCATTCATGACCCTACTAGCAAAGTAGATGGGTCGCATCCTTGTACTGTGGGGATCTTGTTGTAGCAACACAGCACCAATTGTTTCCCTTCCAACACTAGAGCTAACAAAGAATGTGTACTCCCAACAAGGAGGCATGAGTGTCGGTAGCTCTGACAAAATGACTTTAATGTTACAAAAATACTCTTCAAGCTCACCAGACCATGCAAATTCTACTTGTTGTGTCAACTTTTGGAAAGGATGAAGCAACTCCGAGGCTAAATGAATGAAGCGTGACATATACTTCACCTTATGAATGAAAGAGATGACCTCCTTAAGACTCTTCGGTGATGGGAGCTCAATAAGAGCCTTTGCTTTTGAAGGATCCACCTCAATGCCTTTATAGGAAACCTTGTGACCGAGCAAGATCACTTCATCCTCACCTATGTGGCACTTGTCGGGGTTGAGTTGACCTCCCATGTCGTAGAGCTTCTTTAAACCTTCTTCTACCCTTTGTAGATGCAATGATTTTGAGCTTCTTTAAACCTTCTTCTACCCTTTGTAGATGAAATGATTTTGAGCTATAAATGCAGAAATCATCAATGAACGCCCTAATTGACTTTCCAAAGAATGCTTGAAACACCATGTTCATGAAACGTTGGAATGTTGCAGGAGCATTTGTCAGACCAAATGGCATGACTCTAAAAGCATAACAACCCCAAGGAGTGATAAAGGTTGTTTTCAATTGATCTTCCAATGCGATACCTATTTGAAAGTAGCCTGAGTATCCATCACACACAATGTACTTCTCATGACCAGCTACCTCATTTAGTATCTCATCCTGAAATGAGAGGGGAAAGTGATCTCTTTTTGTTGCCTCATTGAGTGGACGGTAATCCACACACACCCTCCACTTTCCGTTTTTCTTAGGAGTGACAACAACGGGAGAGACCCACTCTGAATTCTCCACTGGATAAATGAAACCTACTGCTAGAAGCTTTCTTACCTCCTTGAGTAAAGCCTGCTCCTTGATGACTCCTAGCCTTCGTAGCTTATGAGCCTTAGGTGTGGCCTCTGGCTTCAACTCAATTTTGTGTTGAACAGCATCTACTCCACGCACATTGGTGTAGTCTTTAGCAAAAAGCCTAGGAAATTTCCTTAGCACACATTTGAACTCCTCTCTTTCATCCTTTGTAAGTGTTGTAGATAGCATACCTTCTAGCATTCTTTCATCTTCCACTTTTTGGTTCTCTTGGGAACCTACCTCCTCCAAACCTTGACAAGAGGTCTCTTGGTTGGTTGGCTTAAACCTTACCCCCATGACTTCGATGGAAGACTCCTCTTCAGTAATGCTGCCGCTACTTTCTTCTTCTGAAGTGTTATCGGTCCAACCTTCTTCCGTCTCACTTTGAGATGATTCTTCATGGAGCTCCTCTTGGCGTTGCTCCTTCATGCCAAAGACAACCTTCTTATGATTGTCATTCCTGCAAATTAGCTTTCCACTCTCCCAATCCTGCAAAGCTCGCATTTTCATTAGCCATGGTCTCCCTAGGATAAATGGGTAACCATTTCCTTTGGTAGACATGACATAGAAATCCACTGCCTTCTTAATGCCAAAGGCCTCCACAAAAACATTTTTACAAATGCCTACGCACCTAGCCTTGCTATTTTTTGCCATCTTGACCTTAATTTCAGGTGTCTCATGGATGTGCATGCCTAGTTTTTTCATGAGTCCCTCTGTCATGATGCAAATTTGTGCACCCCCATCCACTAGGCCTTTCCTAACCAATCTCCCTTTTATGTAACAATCTAGCACAGGTGTAATGTCCTCATTCATTTCAGCTTGTGCAATTTTTACAACAGGCACACTCTCTTTTACCTTTCTCCTAGTGCTAACTGCCCTTGTTAAATCCCTTCTAACTTGTGGACATAATGCAAGAAATTGAGGCCATGAGATATCAGGACCCCTTACCTCTCATGTCTTCCAACAGGTTGTATGGAGCCATTCCATGTCCAAGAGGAAAGTCTTGGAGGTTGATACGACGTCGAGTCCTCTTAGCTTCCTTGGTCTCCTTTGACTTCTTTCCTCGTCCATGGTCACTTTGTGATGTAACTCCTTCTTTCTCCTTACCTTTCCCTCGGCCACGCTTAATGCCATTTGCTTCCATGTCAACCTCTCTTGAATTTGTCACCTCTACCACATGCACGTTTGGGTCTGGCAAAGGTGGAACTCCTTCCACTCCTTGTGGAGGTGGTCTTGCTCCATTTGGCCTTTGTATAAGCCGTGGTTGCTGACTAGTTCCTTCACCTGCATTCATCACTGGGTAATTCAAGTTAGGTCTCCCTGGCTCCCCACGGGGCCAAGGATAATTATACATCCCATGTCCATACTCACCGCAATTCCAACATTGCAAGACTCTCCTAGGTCGTGGGTCTCGCTCTTCAGACTTCTTTGCTTGTCCCTTTGGACCTACAGCTTGTACAAGGTGAATTGACAAGCTGCTTAAAGATTCATTTAACTTCTCAATCACGTCCGCCGTTACCTCAGGAAGCTCCTTAGATGTTGATGCTTGTGACTTACCTTTGGGTCTAAGACCTTCTATTGGAACCTCCCCCCTTAAGCACTTGAGTTTCCTATATTTCTCAGCAGCCCTAGTTTCAGCTGCATCAAAGGTAGCAGGTGCACCCGCCTCAACTTTTACCTTAAGGTCAGGAAAGAGTCCGGCTATGAACCTCTCCTTCTTTAGAAATTCTGCACCATCACCAGGGTTAGCAACATTTCGTATCCATAGAGCCCAAAGACGTAGGAACACTTGCTTGTACAAGTAGTAGTCATCTAAGTCTTTTTGCTTATGAGAAACAATGTCTTGCCATAATTTCTGAGTGTTTTGGGGATCAAAGAAGTATTTCTTGAAACTATTCGAAACTTCCGTGTAATTCCCTTTAACTTCCTCACGCAAAGAGTCAAACCAAGTGCTAGCATCTTTCCTAAGGACCACCTCAAACATTTCTACACGTTCTTGATCAGTTACTCTCCTCTTGATACGGCAAGACATCTTGAAATTCGCTAGAAATAATTCTGCATCCTCTCCAGGCTCTCCAAAGAAAAGAGGATATCCAGACATTTGGCGTTGGCTCTCCATTGAATTGATTTCAAAGTGACACGTTTTTGTTTTTTCTTTCTTTAAAAGATTTACACAATAATATTTTCTAAATTGCAATCTATTCTACAACAAAATAAAAATATTCACATCAAATGACCTATGATAATCAATAAGAGGTAGAATGACAGGGTTTGGTGATGCGAGAATTTCTCCTACTCTTTGGGCACCAAACATGAATACCATACGTTGTTGAAAATGGATTTTTCTACTAATTGCAATGTTTATTCTAATGTGTGGAGTGAAATGAAAGGGGAAAACCTCTATTCTTGGGCCATTATCCATGGTCTATGCATGACTTAATGCTCAAAACAAAACAAAAATATAGACGTCCAAACTAAGGTCGTACCTAATCAGAGGCAAAATAAAAGGGTTTACTGAAGCGTTTATCTCGGCCAACCTAAGAGGACCTAAAATCCTACGAATTACTCGCTGAAATTGCAACTTATAACTAACAATTATGTGTACCTTTTGCCTTGCAATGGGAATGAAAGGATCATACAAATTCTCGTGATTCATGCAACCTACTTGACTATGCTAAAGGTTGAACCTACACAAAAAGATACACAAGCCTTTCCTCCGTGGGGGCACCAAAATTGAGGCGGTCCGGGGCGGGCAACAAGAGAGGCGACCTCTAAACACCCCTCAAGGCTCCCGTGCTGCTCAATTGGGGCTGGGGCAACCACAAGCACAACACAACAACAAACCCACAGCCAAACCCAAACAAGATAGGGGCACCACCTAGTTATGGTATGCGAACTAGGACGCAAGAGAGATTTTGGCACAACCAAGAAGATGCACCACACAACACACACAAGCAACCTCACACCAAGACACACATGAAATGGACCAGAGAGAGCTAGAGCAAAGGGAAGAGAGAGAGGAAAGGATCTTGCGTAATACCTTATTTGTGACTTGCAAATGGAGATGGTTCGTTATGATGCTATCGTAGAACTTGTACAAAACTCACTCAATGCTTAGTGATTGCTAATCATTGCCAAAACACACACACACTGTCTTAGGGTGTGGGAGACCTCTCACCACAATACCCTCTTACAATGGACACAAAACTGGCAGTGAAAAACACACTAAAACACTTTCTAAAATCAAGATCAACCGATAAAAACTCAAATACACAAGTCACCTTGAATTCACCAAACCGTATTGCACAAATGGAAGGACGAAGATTTGAACGTCGAATCACGCCTTTGATGCACCAAACCTCAATTTATTGATGATGAAGGAGCATATACAATAGTGGTTTTGAGATTTGAGGAACTCACGCTCTCTCACTTGCAATGTGTAGCTCGAAGGCTTCTCTCACACCAAGAGTGAAGCTCACAAGTGGTTGCTACACCTAAGTCTCTCCTCACGCATAGAGTGTTGGGGTGCTATGTGAGATGTTGGAGGTTGTTTTACAAGAAGGAGAGGGGCCTATATATAGGTTGGAGACCCCTCATTAAGATTATTGGAAATCCTAATTTACAAGCTAACAAATCAGGATTATGATTTTTTTGAATATCAAAACACTGCGGGCCTTCTTTGTCTGCTTGAGTCACGGGTGTGGGCTCAAAAGAGAGCATTATTGATGGTAGATAAGGTGAAAGTAAGTTTTAAGGAAGGGGAGAGAGAGAGAGAGAGAGAGAGAGAGAGAGTTACTATACATGTCTTGAGGTGAGGTGTCTTTTATGGTTAGGTCAATGCTATTTTGTGTTAGTATGTTAGTCGTTAGTAATCACTAGAAAGTTAATGTTACATTTACAATGGGTAGAGTGAGTTGATTTGATGAAGGAAGAGGGGTGAATTGAAAGAGAATCATTGAGATGGTGAAGCTTTGAAGAAGCTTGAACTCACCCTTGTGTAGATTGTGGAAAAAATGACCGCTGGTCTTCTTCTTCTTCTTCGCTTCTTTATGCCGCCGCCACGGTTGACCACCACGATGAAAAGAGGATTTGTTGATGAAAAATCCTCAATTTGCAGAATCTATCATGGTTAAGATGCTGAATTTTAGATATTTTTAGGAGAGGTAAATGAAATTGTAACATAGAAGCAATAGAGAGAGACATGGAGAGGGTGTATGTATGTAGAGGTTCATAAAAGAACTATAGGGATGAGAGAGAAGGGTAATGGTGAAGAGGGTGGGAGAAGCCATGGAAATTGCAAGTTTGAGTGAGGGAAGGAGAGGGAGGGATGTGTAAGAGTGAGTAGGTGTGTGGAAGGGTGAGAGAAGACTAAGGGCTACTTGTGAGAAAAGTGGGCAGACTGGGGTCCACTCAAAAAATCATAGCTCACCGCTGGTAGCTCCAAAAATCATGAAAAAATTTGAGGTGATTATTCAGAGCGTGGGCTACATTTTCTCTCTTGACCACCGCTCCAAATTCGGAGTGGAGATAGGTGCCCAAATTCTCACCAAAAAGCCTGTTTTTTATGCCTGCAAAAGTCTTTTAGTGGCCCCCTCCTTTGTTGAATTTGTACAATGCATCCAAGAGTGAGCCCCTCCTTTGTCATATTATAATACAAAGCATCCAAGTTGCCCTTGACCCATGCATGGAGGAGGATTATTGGTGAATAAAGAAATATATACATGGTGGGACTAGTGTATGGACTATTCATGGACTTTAGCTCAATGAGCACATGGTGTTAGAATAATGAGTAAAAATAATAATAAAACTATGGAGGAGTTATGGATATGGAAAGATATTGGAATCATATGATATGGTCATTCCTTCAATTATTTTGGGTGAAAGAGGAAAAGGTATGCAAGTAAATAATATAATAAACGTAACCAATGAGTAGAAATCAATTTTTTGTTTTCACGAGGGTGAGGGTGAAAATGTGGGAGTGATTTGTATAAAGGAAAAATATGAGGTTAGAGTATGTACATATTGGCAAAAAATATAATTATGGTGTAAGAGGATGAAAGAAGGTGTACATAGGTTTAATAAAGCACACACCTAAGTAGAAATATTTAAATAAAATACCAAAATAATTATAAAAAATCCCTATATTTAGACCATATATACAATGAAATATTTACACACAAAGAGGTCATAATATACTTTTATTTTTTTATTTTGTTTATTTTTTTGGCTCAACTAGCCCAGTGACTAGCTAGCTGAGGGTTTTTAAGAAGATATGGGAAAAGTCCCCTAACTCACACACGCCTATGTACAGTGAAATGGTAGGGATAGCCATAGCGTTTGGGTGAATTTGGTAGGGTGGAGTAACTTAGTATGGCAATTATGGAGAGCCAAAAAACGGCTTGAAGAAGGGCATGCCATAGCATATGAGAGCCGAAGGCTCAATATTGATGAACGAGTATTGGGCATTTATGAGAAAGAGCTTTTAGCTATTCTACATGCCCTAGACACATGGAAGCACTACCTATTGGGGACTCCATTTATCCTACAAACCGACCACCAAAGTCTCAAGTATTTCATGAAGCAAACCAAGCTTTCTCACAAACAAATGAGGTGGGCAAATTTTATTTTGCAATTTAATTTCCATATTGCTCACATAGCTGGTAAGCACAATCAAGTGGCCGATGCACTTTCACGACGACGAAAAGTTAATGCGGTGTCTATAGCGACTCACAATGATCTATCCTCTATGATAGATGAGTATGCTACTGACCTTGACTTTAGAGACATAATGTCAACCCTTGCTTTGGGGAAGAAAGAGGAACCATTCACCTTGTAGGATGGTTATCTTCTCCATGGAAATAGGCTATGTGTTACCCATTCCCTTCGTGAGAAATTTATGTATGAAAGTTATGTATCTAGGGCATAGAGGTATTCAACCTACTCTCCGAGGAGTAGGGACGTACTTCTATAGGCCTACCATGAAAGTGGACATACAAGAGTATGTTTCAAAATGTGTAGTATGTCAAAAGACCAAGTATGATAGAGGGAAGCAACCTGGATTACTCTAGCCATTGCCTATTCCAAATTCACCATGGGAGGGTATATCCATGGATTTCATCTTTGGATTACCCAAGTTTATCCATGGGAATACAGGAATATGGACAATAGTCGACAGGTTAGTAAGCAAGCACATTTTATTCCTGTCAAAAAGACTATTAAGGCACATCAAATGACAAATCTCTTCATATCTCAGATTTTCAAGCACCATGGATTACCCACATCCATCGTGTCAGATAGAGGTCCTAGAATGACCAGTAATTTTTGGAAAGGTCTCTTTGAAAATCTAGGAACAAGATTGAATTTCTCTTCGGCCTATCACCCACAAAACGGATGGCCAAAGTGAGATAGCCAATCTTACGATACTCGATCTACTCAAGACTTATGTTACCAAAGTAGATCAACGCTCACAATGGGAAACGTACTTACCTCTTATAGAGTATGCCTACAATAATACTCTACATAATTCTATGGGAAAAGCACCTTTTGAGATCATTGAGGGAAGACCTAAAAGTCCCTTGCTACTCAAAGTACATGGGAAGATCTTCGTCGCCGATGAGTATAGCCGTGACCTACAAGAATCTTTTCAAAAGATTAAGGAGGCTATATCCATCTCTCAACAAAGGCAAAAAGTTGTTGCTGATAAGCACAGAAGAGCCTTAATGTTCAAAGAAAATGATTGTGTCTAACTCAAGTTTCTTAAGGCTTGATTAAGGAAAACGACCGGCAGAAATCCTACGGGCCATCAAAAGTATTATGCTAAACTAGCAAAAAGATACTATGGTCCTTTCCAAATCTTGAAGCCCATCAATGAGATGGCTTATCAACTCAAGTTGCCCAATCATTGTCTCATACACAATGCCTTTCATGTAAGCCTACTTAAGCCCTACAAAGGTGAGCCACCAACTGAACCAATTATTGAAGACCCTCCCGAAGTTGAAGACCAAGAAGAGATGCTACAACCCGAAGCTATCCTTCGGCATGAAGACAAGGTACTACGACATGGTAATATTATTCGATGGTATTTTATTAAGGTCAAAAATTATCCTTTTGAAGATGCTAGATGGATGCAAGGAATACAGTTTAAGGATAGTATGAACCTTAATGTCAATTCTTACAATGCTACATTAGAGTAAGCAAATGTACAAATTTCTTTTAAATGACTCATGTTTTTGTCTTATAAGACTAGTCCTCTTTTTAATTGTGCACAAATTTTTAACTAGTATGCATGCTTAGAATCATGTTTGTGATGACGACGTCTCTCAAACACCAAGTAGAATTTGTCACTCTACTTTGGGAGAATGAAATGGACTAAAGAGCAAACATGCTTGCGGCAGCGATGTCTCCCAAGCACCAAATGGATTAGTCATCCATCTTGGAAAGATGTCATAGGGTTAAAAGGGATCCTCTACCCGCTAAGTAAAATTGACTAATGACTAAGGCTTTATCTCTTCTACCTCATAGTCGAGGACGACTATGATTTCAAGACAGAGGTAATGTCATAAAATCTAATATCTAATATCTAACCAACCGAAATGATTTTCTCATATTAAACTGATCACTTAATGTGGGAGAATAAACGGGAACAAGGGTTAAAATATAGACATGTGCTTATAGATCTATCTCAACACGGGGCCAATGGTAAAGGGGCCCAAATGAGATATGGTAGATCAAAGAGCAAGGCTAACCAATGGAGCATAAGACCTTAGGGTTAGCTTCATTGAATACCTCCAATAATGTGTGTAAAAGTCCTTTGACCTTAGGTAAGCTAGGGTTGACCTTGAGGCGCGGGAACCCGACCCAGCTCGAGGTGCTTGTCCTGCTTGTCGTGCTTGATGACTAAGGTGCTTGAGGTGCTTGAGATGCTTGAGGTGCTTGATGATTGAGATGCTTGAGGTGCTTGACATGCTTGAGATGCTAGGGTTGCACTTGAGGTGAGAACCTACTAGCCCAAGCTTAAAGTGCTTAAGGGCCAAGCTTGTGGTGGGAAATGGGCCTATGCATGAGGAGCTTGAGGTGTCAAAAAGTCAAATATTCAATCACTGCAAGTAGGGGGCGATCCCTACATGAGGGGAGATGAGAGAGAACACCCACACACTCACACAAGGCATGCATTGTACAAAGAAAGCAAAAGGGACACTTGTCAAGTTCCTCCTCATGTTGCCCTCATGGTGTGCCTGAAGCCTATTGGTTGGCCATCCAAGGGGTCCAATGATAATTTAGGAGATTTAATTAATTGTTTTTGCATTTATCAGGCCCTCTCCCTCAAAGGGGAAAGGGGGACACTTGTCCCAAGGCTACCCTTGTTGCTTGTAGTGCCTCCTACTTGTGATTGGCTAGGCCTGGAGGGGTCCAATGAGCTTCAAGCATGAGCTACAAGGGGGGGTCCACCCAAGAAATCTAGGGGGTTTCTTAGGGGGTATACTCACCCACACACACTCACAAAAACTCTCATTGTGTGCTATGCAAAGTGCAAGAGCTCCCTCTCCTTCTCCAAGAAAATAGAGGTTGCAAGCCTACACCAACACTCTTGGCTATGGAGTGCAAATCCAACCAAGATCCATGCTTCAATGCTTAAGCTTGCCATCTCCTTCTTCTTCATTACTATGCTATTATGTATGCTAGCAACAAGAGTTATGATAAGTGAGGAACTAATTCTTTCTCCTATGAAATGTTGCTTCTTCCTCTTCCCTACCCTCATTCCCTGCTAGCTCTCTCCACCTTTGAAGGTGTTTGAGGTCTTGGGACTGAGTCTTGGGATAGTTAAAGATTTCTTCAAGTTTATGTTATGTTTGTGATACATGAAGCTTTTCATCTTCATTGCATCACCTAGGTCACAAGGAACACAAAGATTATATTGTAGCAAGTCTCTCTTCATGGGAGAAATCATAATACAAATGCCTATTGAAGGGGGGACCGGCTCCACATAAATCCGGTCCTCAAATGTTGTCATGCTCTCTAAATTCTCTCTCTTGGAAAATTATTGTTCATGCCAAGTTAACTAATTGCTATGATTACGTTGCTATCTTCAATTATGTTCACCCGCTATGCTCACAAAGTCATTTCTCAAAAGTACTCTCATTAATTTCCGCTACTCTCAAGTTAAATAGGCGAATTCCATTACTATTGAAATGCAAGGAGGCCAAACAAATTAAAATGAATTAACTAAGGCTCCTTAACTAGAGAAGTACCGAAGTGTGGGCGTGGGTGTTGTATTAGGTGTCATTGTATTCCTAATTTCTCTATGTGGATAGAAAGACACAAATCTCTTTTCATTTAGATTGGCCAATTAATGGTTGAATTTGATGCTACTAAGTCATGAAACTTTTATATTGTTTAGTTACTATTCAAGTGATCAATACAAACAAACAGTGGCCACCTCATGAAAACTATCTCATGAAATTAGATCCTATTATACATATTACCCTCTCCCAAAATCTAGTATGATTGTGCTCATCATCAAGAGACAATTCTAGCATATGTACTAATCTTATACCTATCAAAGATAAACAAATGGTATCACCTCCATGAAAATGTCTCATGGAAATATCCTTTATAATGTGTTATTTAGTTTAAAAGTCAAGCATGCTTACACACTTCATAAGAGAGAATCCCTACCTTTTCTATTAAAGAGATGCCCTCCACAATCTAGGGCATGACAAATAATGGTTTATTTTGGATTTGTATTCCGTATCTCTCTTCCCTTTGATTCTTTTCGATAGTGATTTTTTTAAAACAAAATCATTGTTTAAGATATTCAATGTAATCAAAGGGTACCAGACCCATGAAAATACTCCATGGAAGTAGCCTACATTTACAAATTATTCATTGGAATAGAAAGCATGCTCGTTCTCTCCATAAGAGAGAATTCCTATCTTTGCGAGTAAAGAGATGTACTCTACCCTCACATAATGTAGAATGTGCATGGGCATACTTGATTTCTCAAAAAATATGTAATCAATTAAGGGAAGAGCTAAAAACATTTGTGAGGAAAACAATAATTTCACTTTTTGAGGGGAACAATAATTACATGGATATTTGGATGGATATATGCAAATGCAAGGGAGGGGAATAATAATTTTACTTTCTCAAGGGAACTATAGTATATGGCTATTTGGATGGATATATGCAAATATAAGCAAGGATACACTTGCAATACTCTAGTAAATGAAGCCGATTGCAATAGAGAAATAGAGTATGTACAAGAGGAAGCACAATGTTTAAGGATACATATGTCTAGGGTTAGCCCCTTGATATGGGTGCCAAGCTCACATTTATCTCTTGTTGTACTAAATATGAATTGCCTAAATGAATAAGAGTACTTGTTAATATATTTTTTTTATTCATTTGCGATCTTAATGTTTTTGAACATCATCCTCATTTGAGATCCCCTCAATATGAAAGTTTCTTTAGTGAAGGCTTGTGAATAAGTCCATTTTTGTTGCCTATTTGTTATCCCAGTGTTTCTTAACACTATAATCCTTGATGATGCTTTCGACTCTAGTTGCCTTTTTTTTTTAAATGTCTTGAATTTTTTGGAATTGTATTGTTTTAATTAGTGCAATGTATGATACAATTATTGTTCATAAAGAGGTAAATATTCATATCAACAATGTTAAACCATGCTTCTAGAATTGGCATTGTATTTACGCAAACACAACAATATGACTTTGTGTTGAGGCTATGTCTATGTGTTAAGGTTAAGTTTATGATCTAAGGCTCTAGTCACTAATAATGACTTGCATGCATAAGGTAAGTGTGTTTCAAGATTATGTCCTATCTTCAACTTAGTGTCCTAAGTAGAATTAACAAGTAATGATTGAATGTAAACTTGAGCCTCCCATCCATGTGACATTGTCTTATTTCTATATGGCACCAATCAAAAATTGTTTATGCATCTAGAAATATGTATGAGACTCATGCTCATTTGTTAGTTCATGAGAGGCATACTAAGTAGCACCACCAACAAAGTGAGGAACAAACTTGAATCTGAGACGCATACATGTGCTAGTGCCTCATTGTGCCTCTTTTCAAGTGGCACTAATCAGAACTAGCATGTGTGCCTTGAACTAAGTTTGGGCCTCATACCCACTTGCTAGTTTAGTTAAGGACTATGAGGCAGTTAGGCAAGACCCTCACCTCGGTATCCTTCATAACAACAAGTAAAACCTTAACTTATGTTTGAGTTGCACATCCATGTGCTAGTGCCTTGAGCTGGGTTTGAGTGTGTCCACTTTCTACTTTAAGTGTGGCATGTGAGGCTCAAAGTTAACTTCAATCCTCTTCTTGATATCCCACACAACAACAAAAGTGAGATGCAAACGTCACTTTAAGCCCCCTATTCATGTGCTAAGTGCCTCATTTCTATATCTCGCAAAGGGTCTCCACAAACAATCATGAGGTTAAACTTAAACAAACTACTCTAATTTTAAGTCTCATTTTAAAAATTGGGACTTGAATTATTCCCAAAATTCTTAAATACGTCTTTTTTTGTTAAGGTAGAGATTTGTAGCGGTTTAATTGTCTATCATTGCATATATCTTAGCATTGTTGGTTATGCTGCACTAAGAATAACGTGTATATGAATGATTCTTAAAATTTTTTGCAGGGTGTGCTGAATTTCTTTCATGGCTTCTTGAGGGGCTTGTCAACCCAAGAGCGTTATTGAGTCATTAAGATGCAGCAATGTGCAAGATGATAGTGGGGATCACTATCGACTACAAATGATTTATGTGGGCCTTGACAATACAACCAAAATCAAGAGGTATACTAAAGGGGTCAAGGAGACATGTGGATTTTCAAGTGGACCATTGGAAGGGGAGAATCATGGATTTCAAGAAGAAAACTCAAGATGGCAAGTTGCTAGCAAAGGTAAAACTTGTGTATATAGCTTCTTAATTAAATTTTGACGCATCCTTCTCTCAACCTAAGTTTTTTGCAAACTGTACATTGCCCTACTTTTGCTTACATGTTTTCGATTGTCCCATTTATGCTTTTACCTCTTAGGTTGTTTCAAATGTGTACATGATTTGGTGTATTTTTCTTTTATATATTTTTCCATCTAACTTTGTCAAGTGGGAGTATTTGGAATCATTTACAAGAAACTTTTAAGCTATGCATGTGGACATTGGCAAGCTGTTATTGCAAAATGTTTACCTTGAGAGATTGTCTCATAGAAGAAATTCTTCTATAGCCATCCTTATGCCAGATCAAGGCAAAATGGATGCGGTAATATGTCTCCCTTAATAACCTTGGATAGATTTCAATGGTGGATACCAAACAATATATTGGGACCAACAACCAAAACAAGGATGGGGGTGGATCTGCATGCTACAATGAAGTGTACCTATGGGTCACACAAAGCTACCCTATTTCTCTACACATGGTTCTTTATTTTCCTTTTATGTAAATTGCATAGTTGTATCATTTGGAGAAGAGAAGGTTTCTACTTGTAAGGGCATCTCATTCCAATGATGTATCATTATACTAACTCAACCACAAAGCCCTATCTTAATGAAAAAAAATGTTGCATCCCATCTCTGTGCATTATTGTGGATTGTAAAGTTTAAGTTAAGTTCTTTTAGTTTCTAATTCAATTTAGGTGGTGATTTTGGTAATTCATTAATTTTTGAGTTGTGAATGTGTCAACTTTGAAAGTCATTTGTGAAGTTCTAAATTTCATTTCTCCTTGTCATAAAACTCTAGCTCTCCAGCTTTTTATGCCAGTTTCTCCCATCTGCCTTCATGGAAACACCCCATGAGACACTCCTTGTGTATTTGACAAAGATGGGCCTTTATTGATCACATCGATACACTAGTTCCCGTGTTTGAGGGCACAATTGACATGGAGGCAACATCTGTCATTCAGATTGATGCATTCAAAAAGTTTGTACATGGAGGCACACATGTCCAAATATGCAATTGTTTTAAGGGACTCACACCATCTGGTTGTTGATTAATTTTCTAAAGCATATGTACAAATCTGACAAGAATTTTTGATATTTTTTATTGAGTTTTTTCAAAGGGCTTGCTAAGAGGGACTACAAGATAGAGGATGAGGATGACCTCATTGACTTGGGCATGGGGTGTATAGGCACCCAATTCCTTAATTGGGACATGGTTCTAGCTTTGTTGGTGCTTGAGGACATAAAGAGGGCTAAAAAAGGAGTAAAATGCATGCAAGATGCTCGTGTAATTCTTGTTGACAAGAAAGATAGGGAGGTTGAAGGGGTAAGTGAGCATTTTGTGGCCTCAATGGCACTTGAGATGCTATGGAACTCTGGCCCTGCACACAAAAAAGATTAAATACTAGATGGAGATGAGGTAATGGAGGACATTTTCATGTACTCACTTTGTGTGCAATGGTGATCGAGGGTGATCAATCTCTTTTCCTCAACAACATTTCAAACATTGTGGGACTTCGAGAGAATGAAAAATTCTATATTATTCCAAGCGCTCATTCATTGAGAATGGAGCTTAAGGAATTATGGACCTCTTGCTCTTTTAATATTTTTGTATATCATATGCAAGGCCACTTTCTTGGATCTCCATTTCCTATTCTTCTTAGTCATTAGTGGTGGAGGAGGAAGGGGTTTCCATTTCCACGCAAGCTCGTGTACTTTTTTCTACTCTTCTAGGGCTATCTATTCCTCTGTTGTTTTAGCTATATTCTTCTTCTTTCTTTGTCATGTTCACCAATGATCTAGTCTTGCATGCCCTCTCTACAACAAATCTACTTATCTAGAAAAATAGGGTCGATTAGAAGTGGTGGCTAGTGGTGGCAAGATATGTACCAAAAAACCATGTGCGTCGCTACGTCTTCTTGAGTATTCGGAAGAACCTAGGATAGTTAGTGCACCATGGCACAAATTTGGCCTATTGAATGTATTTTTGGGACCAGAAAGGGGAATTTTCCATGCGCGGCCATGTTTTCAAGGCAAATTTGACAAAATCGGATGCCAAATGCGTCCAAAGACCGCATCGGGGGGCTATAAGGGTCTCGAGGAGCCGAAAGTCACTTTCGGCTCCTTGAGACCCTTACAGCCCCCTGATGCGGCCTTTGGACGCATTTGTCGTCCATGTTTTCAAGGAAAATTTGACAAAATCGGACAACAAATGCGTCCAAAGACCGCATCGGGGGGTCGTTCGATTTTTCCAAATTTGCCTCGAAAACATAACCTCGCACGAAAATTTTCCCTTTCGAATCATTTTTTGGCCACCATTTGGCTAAGATATTCTAGCAAAATGGAATATTCCAACGATCCCGGTTTCAAGCTTTGCTTGAGACTGGGTATGAATTTTTGCTTTTTTGGAGAGTGAATTTTCTCACACATGATGGTTTCTCCTTGTGATGGGGGCCTTAAAAATGTGCATTTCTAGCATAGCAAGCGTAAATCAAGCTCCATACTTAGCACCTCTTGATGGAAACCATTTTTTCCAATTCAGAGTTTATGATCTTCTTCCATAGGTTGTATAAACTTTTCTTTGTTAATTTTGGATCAATTTGGAGTCAGTTTATGGTCATAAGTCAAAATTGATGCTTTTCACACCACCATTTCCTTTTCCAATTCCATGGCCATCAATTGATGTTTCTTGATGATCTAAATAAGGTACATTGCATATAACCTTCATCTAGAAGCTTTTTGTGCAGTAGTTAGAACTCAATTCTAATGCTTTGCCAAAAAAGAAATTATTATCTATAAATCCCCTTGGACCCTAAGTGAAATGGTCATATGAGCTTGTGGAAGTGCTCTATATGTCTTTGCTATGGCTCTTCCCAATTTTGGTTCAATTTGGTATACCAAGCCAATCTCTATGGTCAATTTTTCACCTATGTATCCCGAAGAGGCCATGCTGATCTAGGGTTTTTCTTAGCTTCCCATTTGTCAAAGTTTGAGATTGAGTATTGATTTTTGGTTTTTCAGTTAGTGATTTTGATTTTTCGACGAGTAATTTTTCTCTTGCACAATGGTTGTTCTTCATAGCAAGGGTCTTACAATTGTGCTTTTGTAGAAGAAGAACTACAAGGGTAAATCATGCTCTATATTTAACATATTTCCATGTCCATCTTTAAGGGGACAAAGTATTAAGTCGTAAGAATTTTCAATAAATCATAAATGTAGGTCATATATTTTTAAAGTTAGCTATAAATCCATGTTTAGGGACCCTGTAGAGATCTAAAGCTTCTACAATGTCGCAATAATAATTTGATGGAATTCAGTACTCATTTGATCTCAAATTTGAATTACAACGTAGTGGATAACTTCTATTTTTGAAAAACATCCTTATTTTGGGACCTTTAAAATCAAATATGAGTCTTATCTTTTTTCCAAATATTTAAACTATATTGTCATGTATATTTCATATTGTATACAAAAGTTATATGGTCAAGTTACCAAAATCAATCATAAGCTAAGTGGTCGAAGCTATGAACTTGATGCAAGGCAATTTTTTTACATATTTCCTAAGATCTACCACTAACTTGTTCCAAGGAACTTTTATACATACATCCTAAGACTAGTGTTAATAGACCCCACCATTCTAACCTTTGGCTACTAAAGGCAATTTTTTTACATATGTCCTAATGTCTACCACTAACTTGGTCCAAGGAACTTTTATACATACATGCTAAGACTAGTGTTAATAGACCCCACCATTCTAACCTTTGGCTACTAACTTGGTCCAAGGAACTTTTATACATACATCCTAAGACTAGTGTTAATAGACCCCACCATTCTAACTTTTGGCTACTAAAGATTGATTAAGTTTGAAGCACTTCCTTAAACTACCAATTAAATAGGTCCTCATATACGACACTCTCTCTAATTTCTATAAAGGTTGATTGCACTATTAGTAGAAACTGCGTGGTTCATGTCCACAATTTAGATTTAGATGTCCTTTATATGGAAATACAAACAATGATCTTTCCTTTGTTTATGGTGCCTTGTGGGACTACCCTTTCACTAGCCACTATTGACATCCATTTATGTACAAGAACATGCAGTCAACTACAAGAGTTCCTGGCAGTTGACTTGCAAGTTGCATTTCAACATACATTTTTGTGGGGCTTAGAAAATGGGGAAAACTTTAGTATTTCAAGACAAGTGCACAAAATTAACCACTAATTGAATGATAGCATAAAGTACTTCAAAACAATGAAAGAAAGCAGTGTAAGCAATTAGATGACACTCTAATATGGAAAAGAATACATTGTATAATTAATAAAGTACATGAGCCCACTGGCTTAGCATATGAGTTTTCTACATAAGTGTTAAGTAAATGGGAAATAGGGCTAGACTCTCAGGTCTCTCTCCCAGTACCGTGATAAAGGGGTCCTCTCTTTTTTGTTCTATTGCTCCACCTTTTTGGCCCCTTTGTCTTGCCTTTCATTTGCAGCATCTTTCTTTGTTGTAACTTGAGCAAAAACCTGTAGTTGATCCTTGGTTGTTGAGGGTTGGTTCCACAGTTGAATGTCCATATGCTTGGTTTCCTTTGCAGGAACAAGCACTTACCTAAGGATCCTTTGTCAACATTGAAAGTGTGTGACCCTTGATAAGCCTTACATGCACCCCTTGCATTTCACTGCATTGGTACCATGTATAGTAGATGTCTACTCCATTGTACTCCTTTGGTAGATATGACCAAGTACACTCCTTTGGTGCCTAGTTCACAGAGAGAGAGAGAGAGAGAGAGAGAGAGAGAGAGAGAGAGAGAGATGTTGTGTTAAGTATGGAGCTTGATTTACCCTTGTAATTTTCTGTGGTAAAAGCGCACATTTGTAAGGCCCCCATTATGAGGAGAAGCCATCGTGCGTGAAGGAAAATCACTCACCGGAAACCAAAATTTTCAAGAACAAGAATCAGGGGCAACTTTAGAGGCCTCGAAGGCGGAGGCCCCCGAGAATTTTTTTTTTCGCAGGAATATTATGGCCGGACGGCGGCCGGAAAGTGGTCGGAAAACAACCAGTCGGTTGGCCAGTGGCCGGTAGTCAATGGCCGATGGCCGGTGGTCGGCAGTCAATGGCCGGTGGCCGGTGGTCGGAAGTCAATGGCCGGTGGCCGGTGGCCGAATTCAAAAGCGGACTTGTCTTCTCAAGGACGGCCACACATGGGCGGATTGGAGGGTCCGATTTGGACTTATTCGCACAAGGGCGGCTACACATGGCTGTCTCTCATAAGAGAGGGCATCCCTTTTGGCCTATAAAAGGAGGCCATTTCTACACACATTTCATAGTGTGAAGTTAATGCAACAAGGTGAGTGTGAGGTCAGTGAGAGTGAAGCAAGGCGGGAGCTCTATCAAGGGTTTAATCCCTTTGTAAACTACTTCTTCTTTTGAAGTGCTAAAGCCATTGAGTGGCTGCTTTCCCGTGGATGTAGCCCACATTGGGTGAACCACGTATATCGTGTGTACTCTCTCTCTCTCTCTACTCTATAATCTCTTGTGTGTGAAATCTATCTCTCTCCATTAAGTAATCTACTCAAAAATCTATTTAGCTACGTCTTATTTTCTAACAACTGGTATTAGAGCAAGGTTTGCTCGTAGCTAAATTATCTCAAGGAAAGGATTCCTTGAATTGAGTGGGAGTTCTGGCGGAGGAAGGGAAGCTCAAGATTGAGAAGTTCAACGGCAAAAACTACCAACATTGGAAGATGCAGATTGAAGACTATCTCTACCAGAAGGACCTCTATTTGCCACTAGGCAGTCTTGCGAAGAAGCCCGCAACAATGGCAGATGAAGCTTGGATTGTCCTTGATCGAAAGGCACTGGGAACAATCCGGTCAAGCTTGGCGTCAACGGTGGCCTTCAATGTTTCGGAGATGAAGACCACGGAGGACTTGATGAAATCACTTGACGACTTCTACGAGAAACCATCGGCATCCGATAAGGTATTTCTTATGAAGCGCTTGTTCAATCTAAAGATGGAAGAGAATGGTTCAGTTGCAGAACACCTAAATGACTTTAACACAAACATAAGTCAACTTCGATCGGTGAAAATCAATTTCGATGACAAAGTGCGAGCTCTCCTTATACTATCATCTCTACCGGATAGTTGGGACAGCCTTGTGATGGCTGTAAGTAATTCTATCTCTGGCACAAATACTCTTAAGTTTGATGATGTTGTGGGTGTTCTCCTAAGCGAGGAAATACGAAGGAGAAGCACAGGAGAATCATCAAGTGTTGCACTATCAGTGGAAACAAGAGGAAGGCCTAAGGAGAGGTTCAAAAACCAAAAGGGTCGTGATCGCTCAAGGCGGAGCAAGTCACGCACAAAGTCAGTTCTTGAATGTTGGAACTGCGACAAGAAGGGCCACGTCAAGAAGGATTGCTGGTCTAAGAAGAAGAAGGAGACTGAGTCTCAAGACAACAAGCCAACATCGGAGGCCAATGTGGCAGGTAAAGTAGAGCAAGATGCTCTAATTCTCTCATTAGACAATGTGTCTAATTCCTGGATAGTAGATTCCGGGGCTTCATTCCATGCGACACCACACAAGCAACATTTCCAAGACTACACCAAATGTAATTTTGGGTATGTATACTTGGGAGATGATGAAGCTTGTGAGATTGTCGGCAAAGGTACAGTTTCTGTCAAAACTGCTAACGGAAATGAATGGAAGCTTAAAGATGTTAGGCATGTTCCTTCTCTTCGCAAAAATTTGATCTCTATAGGACAATTGGACGATGAAGGTCACAACATTGCATTCGGAAACAAACGGTGGAAGATCTCAAAGGGATCTTTGGTGGTTTCCAAGGGAGAAAAAGTCGGTACACTTTACTTGTGTACTGTTAGCACGCAACCTTCAGCTTGTGCAGCAACTACAGAAGTTGACAGTGCGGTGTGGCACTACCGACTTGAGCATATGAGTGCCAAAGGAATGCAAATCCTTCAAACAAATAATCTTCTACCAGGTTTGAAAGAAGTGGACTTAGAGTTCTGTGAAGATTGTGTTTATGGTAAACAAAAGAGGGTAAAATTTCAAAAATCAGGAAATGAAAGAAAAAATAAAAAACTTGAGTTGGTTCATTCTGATGTTTGGGGTCCTGCAAGTACACCATCACTTGGTGGCTCATTGTACTATGTAACATTCATAGACAATGCGACTAGAAAAACATGGGTTTATGTCATGAAGAATAAATCCGATGTATTTTCCATATTTCAAAGGTGGAAAGCCTTTGTGGAGAATGAAACAGGTACCAAGTTTAAATGCCTCAGATCCGACAATGGAGTCAATGGCCAGTGGCCGGTAGTCAATGGCCAATGGCCGGTGGTCGGAAGTCAATGGCCGGTGGTCGGTGGCCGAATTCAAAAGCGGACTTGTCTTCTCAAGGGCGGCCACACATGGGCGGATTGGAGGGTCCAATTTGGACTTATTCGCACAAGGGTGGCTACACATGGTGTCTCTCATAAGAGAGGGCAGCCCTTTTGGCCTATAAAAGGAGGCCATTTCTACACACATTTCATAGTGTGAAGTTAATGCAACAAGGTGAGTGTGAGGTGGTGAGAGTGAAGCAAGGCGGGAGCTCTATCAAGGGTTTAATCCCTTTGTAAACTACTTCTTCTTTTGAAGTGCTAAAGCCATTGAGTGGCTGCTTTCCCATGGACGTAGCCCACATTGGGTGAACCACGTATATCGTGTGTACTCTCTCTCTCTCTACTCTATAATCTCTTGTGTGTGAAATCTATCTCTCTCCATTAAGTAATCTACTCAAAAATCTATTTAGCTACGTCTTATTTTCTAACATGTTGCAGCAACTGTAGAAAGAGATCTCAAAAGGGATAGGGAGCTAGAGCAAGAAAATTGGTGGTGCAGGTTATGGAACTTGAAAGAGATATCCAAGCTTGGGAAGAGAGTGAAAGTGGGCTAGGGAACCTTGATGAACGAAGGAGATATTGGAGCTATGGAGAAAGAGGTTGCAGATCTAGAAGAAGATGTTGGAGCTATGGAGAAAGGGGTTACATATCTCAAAGGAGATGTTGGAGCTATGGAGACAAAGGTTGCAGATCTAGAAGAAGATGTTGGAGCTATGGAGAAAGGAGTTGCAGATCTCAAAGCAGATGTTGGAGCTACGGAGCTATGGAGAAAGAGGTTGCAAATTTGGAAGGAGATGTTGGAGATATGGAGACAGAGGTTGAAAATCTAGATGGAGATGTTGTAGCTATGGAGAAAGAGGTTGCAGATGTAGAAGGAGATGCTGTAGCTATGGGGGAACAGGTTGGAAATCTAGAAGGAGATATTATAGAGTCAAAATGATGTTTGGTAGACTACTCTACAAAAGGTGCCCTAGCATGTGTGTGTGTGTGTGTGTGTGTGTGTGTGTGTGAGAGAGAGAGAGAGAGAGAGAGAGATGTCAGGGGATTTTAGAGAGAGAGTGGGGACAAGTATTGCAAACTTTTTAGCGGCACACTTTTTACTTTATACAAAATGATCCATTGGCTTTCTTTATTACCCGACGAGCCCACCGAGAAATAAAAGAAGCTCAACAATCTTATCGACTTAGGTGGTTTTTATCGAATAATAAGAGAGTTACGGTAATATTTAATGTGATTACATATTTTTGAGGTGTAATTACTCAACGCTATTAACATCACTACAAGAGGTTGTCTGCACTTGTGACGCTGTTAGCGACGGAAATACATTGGGTTTTTATACTCCCCGGCGTCGCTATCATCGTCGCAATATGCGTCGCTATATAGTGACGTCTATAGCGACGATCATAGCGACGTTTACACGTCACCTATAGCGAGGTTGCAAAACCTTATATAGTGACGGTCATAGCGACACCCGAGAGAAAAAAAATTTGGTGGCAGGACATTGAATGCCCTTCCACCCATCAACCATATTGAATGTTTCATTAATTGATTCACTTTTGAAAGAAAGTGCAAGCCTAGATATGGACCCAAAGTAGTCACCCACAAGACAATATAACCATTAACTCCATCATCCATAATATTGTTTGCAGAATAAAGATACAAAACCGACACAAGTAAATTGATGAAAGTAAATCAATGACAAATGTACACATCATAGGCAAAATCACTTAATTGTTAAACTTTGCAAATGTAATAGTTACAACACCATTGTCATTATTGAAAAAATATACATGGTTTTCAAAAAGATGTATAAACGTCATCTCATGATACATATGCTATGACAAAAGGAAACTAATGCTATCTAGCTATGGCTAAACTGACGTCGTCTAATCAGATGTCTCATCGCGTCCAAGCGGCGTATCTGTCGAATTCTATAAAAAAAAACAATAAGATAGCTTTCTGTAAGTATAAATATATAGCGACGTTTATAAAACAATACAACAAATAGAAAAGAGTAAACCTTAATACTAACCATGCCGTCGCGAGAACTCAGAATGTCCATCAGAGCGTTTAAGCCCTTCCTGCCTGCGTACTCACGCTCGTACGGTGTGGGGTCACGTCCTGCCATCAACCACTGTCAAAACGTACAAACAATCCATTATGTTAGAATTTAAAAATCCCTAAACCCTAAACTATCAAACCTAAAGAGCAATGCGAAAACACTTACAAAATTGGCCTCAAATGATGCCCACCCGCCGCTTCTCAAGTGGTGCGAGCTCCCTGCCTCTACTCGCGCTCTGGCTGCCTTCTTTTGTTGCTTCCACTTGTCAAGATTCTTGTGCGCATGCTTTTTTTTGCATTCTTCCAATCTCTTTGGCCAGCCAATCTGGTCTGTTCCACCCATGCTTAATTGCTTTTGCACTTCGGAACGCTTGTCCTTGCAGTATTCGTGCATTCGAACCTTCATCAGGTCTTCATTGAAGCGGTCATCCCGTGTTGGAACGGGAAACTTGTCATGAAGCATGTTGATGACTCTGTCTTTTAAATCACTTGGTACTTCACTCCAGGTGTTCAGTATGTAAGTGTCTAAACACCTGAGAGCAAAGACCATGCATGCGCGAGATCACCTTCTTGCCTTCATCATCCAAGATGCCGCTGAAGTCGACAGAGTAAGGCAAGCCCTCTCATCGGTGATGCGTGAACCTGGGGTCCCGGCAGGGGTAGCAGTGTCGACGGGGGTACGGACGTCAGATGTCTCCACAGAAGTTTGGGCCCCGAAGCGAGGAGTGTCCATTGGAGTGACTCCTGGAGGAGTAGCTAGTGGTGTGTAGCCGCTAGGAATGGCCGTCAGCCATGAAAAACCTGGTGTCAATGGTGATGTCATGGTTGGTGTCTAGGCGGGCAAAGAAGGAGAGGTTAAAGAGCCTCGTCGAACACAAGGCGGTGTCGAGGCATCGGCCGTGGCATCCCCACAACAACCGCCGCCGCCACCACTAGAGCGCCGGCTAGGAAACGAGTGTAAAGATCGTCTCGTCGACACCGAAGCTTTGGAGCGCACTGAATGCTCCGAAACAGAGGGGGACGCAGCCGGAGTAGGAACGCGTGATGGTGCACCAGAGCGATGACGCTCCACGTAACACTCTCTCTGCTGGGGTGACAAAGAAGAAAGAAACTTCTCATCATCCATACCTGCATTATACACACGAACATTTAAACTTAATATTGAATGAATGGAGAAGAAAACATGGACAGGTAGAGAGAGAGAGAGAGAGAAAGAGAGAGCGAGGGGACTCATAGACAATGACGCAATGACGCATATAGACAGAATGGACACGTGAATACAATATACATTATAAAACAGAGCTAGATTGTTCAAATATAATATTTATGGCTTTAAGAGGTCTCTCTCTCATCCTCGCAAAGCTCAGCATAACTTCCTATATCTATATAGAGCTCTCCATTTAAACAGATGTCCTTTGTTTCATTTTGTAGATCCTCTGCATGCACCCCATAGAGAGTAGCAGCTTGATGCTCGTCTGGCACCACCTCAGCGGCTTCTTACTGAACATCTTCTCCGATCTCCTCCATTGATGCCGCTGTGATTGGCACATGGTAGCCTTCATACGTCCGTGCACTACGAGGGGCTACCTCTATGACATACCATTAGTTTGATGTAGACTTTGTAGGATGAAATATCACCTGCCATAGCCACATAACATAACTTACATGAGAGCTTCCAAGAACATAACTTCTAAAATTGGATGTTAACTATTTACATACTTACTTGTTCACAATGCTCGGGTAGTACGAAAGTGTCTCTTAGGTCAGTCCATTTCTTAGTTGAATCCACCTCAAGAAAACTAGACTCTCCTCTACACACAGTAGCATTGCGACCCTCCATGATTATCTTAAACCATTTCACGTCGAACAAGTCGACAAAAAATCCTCTATAACCGATCCTCAGAATCTCTTGTAGCGTGCCGAAGTAAGTGAGTTCCACCACCACAGGATCTGCATCAGAGGACCATGGTCGACTAGACTGTTCAAATTTTGCCATGACTCCACAATCTTGAGTAAAACGCTTTTTGTCGATCCGTTCCACCCTAAAATGTCAACCTTTACACCATGCTGATGTGTATGACTTATACTACAACCAACAAAGATTATGAGTGTCCATTCAAACATCTAGAAAGTCAATAGTCGTACATTGCAAACTTACCTTGGTCGTGCAACCCCGAGAGTACTCCCACTCCTCCTCAGTCACTTCTTCACCTCACTGTTGTGCGCTTTTCAATTGGTTGTGCAACCATCTTAAGCTCATGAATGTTGATAGGCTCTCCAAACCCGTCGGATAGTGCATCATTGGTCGTCTTCCCCATCTCCACTCGATTCGTGCCCTTTATCGCTCTTGCTTTGCATCCTCATATTGTGAAATCCACTTTTGCATCACTGGATTGTGAAGCATGCAAAATCGGTTGATTTTAGCATCTAGATCTTCCATCATCTTCTTCTCAACACCGAGATTGCACATGACAATCCCATATATGCGCTCATCATCTATGGTTTGCCATAGCGTGTCCCGGGCTTTATCAAATCCGTCTAGCCACTCTTTAATGTACACTAGGGACTATGATACCAGCCAACCTTCTACCATGCTACCCTCCGAACGTGCCTTCTGACGCACATATCCCTTGAGCGTTTTCATGTGTGGACTTCAAACCGGTAAGCTTTCATTCTTTAGTAAAACAAGTTCGGAGCGAGTGCATTACGCGAGTGGGAGATCAAATGGTCTCTTTTACTTTGCGTTCTTGGGCTCCTGTGAAAATCCATGGCGCTTTAGAGAGTTTTATCGATCCATCGGATGCTGTCTGCGGCGGCCAATATTGCTCCATACGATCCACATTTCTAAGGTCAACCCTGGCTCCCAAAGTATCTTTCTTGCCGGTCAAATGGTCCCATAGTAGATTACCCACATTCTTGAATATGTGCATTGGATCGAGCAAGTGATTGATCATGAGTCGGGGCCAATATGGTAACTCATACCATAGAGATAGTCTCTTCATCCCTGGGGGCAAACCGTCATCACACATCTCCTTCTACTCTAACTATGCTTGTGCAGACATCCTCGGCGGCTCTCTTCTCAAAAATCCATTGCGTAACACGTGATTCTCCGGAAGATACGCTTGATGACCTTCGTAGATTTACTTCTTCAATGAGGGTGCCCAACGTGCATTCAGTCTAGGTCCACATGTGACACATGCTCTGTATCCGCTTGTTTGAAGCCCTGCATGTATACACATGATAATAGATAATCTTGAGAAAAACCAAGATTTACAATGTTTGAGTTTAAGTGTAAATCACCTGAGCATTCTATTAGTCCGGGATAGTCATGCATGGTCCACATTAGAATGCCTCTGATCAAAGCATTCCGTCGACCTGTGTGTCGGCTCATATCCACCACTTCTATGCCAATCCACAATTGTTGTAGCTCTTCCAATAGTGGACGAAGATACACATCCATATTCTTCACTTTATACCGCCCCGGCACAATCAAGCTTAGCCAAAGGTGCCCCTTCTTCGTAGTCAACCACAGGGGAATGTTGTAGTTGATGATGACAACGGGCTATACACTGTAAGATGTTTATCTTTGACCAAATGGATTTAAGCCATCCATAGCCAGGTCTAGGTGCAAATTTCAAGCTTCCCTGGCAAATTCCGACCATGTTTCATCTATATGTTTCCAGGCTACGCAATCTGTAGGAATCCGTAGCACACCATCCGAAGATTTATTCTCCTCATGCCATGATGATAGGACGGCCATGGACTTACATTCAAAGAAATGCTTGATGCAAGGAAGCAGAGGAAAATGTTGCAAAACCTTTAGTGGAATTTTTGTTCCGTGGAGATCTACTCGATATCTCTCAGAATCACATTTTGGACACTTTGCCATTTCTATGTATTCCCCTCTGAAAAAAATGCAGTCGTTAGGACAAGCGTGGATCGAATTGTAATCCATCCCCAAGTTTCGCAAAATCTTTCTTGCTTCCTCTATGGAATCCGGCATCACATTATCAGCTGGCAGTATGTGCTCTTTGAGCAATCTACACAATGAAAAAAAATACAGTACAATTGTGTAAAAATCTATCAAATCATTATACATCTAGAGTTTTTTATTAAAGTAAACTAATTGTAATAGATCACATGAAGAGCGTTGTGACTCTAGTGTCACTCCATCCAAACTTTGTCTGCATGTTGAGAAGAACCAGGAGCGCCTTCAATCTAAACACACGTGCTCCATCATACAATGGCGTATCGGCTTCACTTTTCATATCATCATAGATAAGCCTTTCTAAATCCATGATCATCTCAATCATTTCATCGATCTCGGACTCAAACATTGCCTCATTGGGAATGTGGTCTGCATGATTATTCCCCGAGCTGTCAGAGGCTACATCTTGTGGCCTCACATATGTTGCTTGACCAAAGCGCCTGCGAACATGTCTATTGGGTTGCAAGATTGCTGCATGTTGGCCAGCGTCAGAGTCCGACGAGTTATAATTGGCAACAACTCGATCTATAATAGATGGATCGAACTTTCAAAATTCACGAACCTGCTGCAAAGAAACGCGTCTTGTTCATCGCACAGCATGCTTGCATTGATTACAAGGACATAAGATCCAAGTGTTTCGGTTGGACGGCCCCACATCCTCGTCACTTCTCATAATGAGGGTAAAACCTTATAACTTGGACAACAAATTTAATCTTCTATTGGCATTCTTTGTCTTTTATCTCTCTCTCTCTCTCTCTTTGTTCACACTGTAAACTACCTCAATTCTCTAGTCATGTCCAATCCCCGCACACCTTGGTCTAGAGGTGCAAGAAGATCATAACCATCGGATTATAATCTCGTCTTTATTGGTCAATGCCTATATTTGTGGGTACAAGAAATCTACACACCCATGTCTACATGATAGTGCATGTAGTGGACAAAACCCCTTTCCCTCTTCTCTAACTGTAGCATTTCACAACATCTTAACATCTTTTCACAGTAGATCTTTTAACCGTTCGTCTAACTCTAATTTTTTTATCGTAATCACAAAGGTAGACTCTAATATAAAAACTCAATCCAAAATCTAATCTTAAATCTAACCTAATTGAACATGTGGTGATTCACTCCATTGAAGGGTAAAAGACATACCAATGGGGCTACTAGCTACGTAGATGTGAATGGGCCTCACATATACAAATACTTCAATGCAAGAGTTTAATAATCTCACCTCTCCACCCCATCGATCCATGACCCACTCCTCTCTTTCAAGAAAGTCGGGTATGGCATCTGTGCATCTGACCTCCGATGCTTCATGTAGTCGCGCATGCGTCTCCTCATCCAAGCATCGTTTAATGTATTCTCCAGAGAGGGACCTGGAAACTCCCGATGCATCGTAGCAATAAGATAATCCTTGGAGGATTTATCCTGAGCCCTCCAAGAGACCATGACAGACTACAGTGTGTCAGAAAACCTATCTACACAACTGTCGTATGCGGCCCATCACCTGTTTCCCCTCATGGGTCATAATGATCTCATTGGACATACGATTGATGAGGTACGAGTATCCCTTTGGCATGTCCCTCCCGTGAACTATAGCAACCCTGTCCGGTGAATGCTCATCGTCCAGGCCTCTAGGCAACCCCGATGCAGGGTTCGGGTCACTCCTCAGCATCTCTGACGCAGTGGCCGGGACACCACTCTCAAACGCGTAGACAGTATGATCCTTGGGTGTAGTCTGAGCAGTCTCACAAGCAGGGACACTCCTCGGTGTGTCCTAGGGACTCTGCAACACATGAGCTCCAGGAACGACGTGCTCCTTGCCACAAAAACCACCACAGCTAGATTGTCATGGAATTGCTGGTCCGCATGGTCCATCGAACATAAAGCTAGATCTAATTTAATCTTAAACTCAAAATAAACCTAAATTTAATCTAATCTAACGTAAATATAAATCTAACGCATGTAAATAAACCTACACTAATGTAATGTAAATCTAACTCAAAATAAACCTAAATCTAATCTAATCTAATCTAACATAAATAAACCTAAATCTAATCTAACGTAAATCTAAATCTAACTTAATCTTAAACGATAAAAAGAGGAAAATGGTATAACCTTTCTATCACCCAAGTGTGGTAGATTGGTCATGCCATTTCCCTCTTGAATAACAAGTCTTGAGTTCAACTCCTCGTCGACTAGATCTTTAAAGTCTCTTGGGATACTTTTCTACGACGTTAAAAATTTCTTCTTCATGGGTGTGTGTGTGGGTGTGTGTGTGTGTGTGCCAATAAAAAGAGGAAAATGGGATAACCTTTCTATCACCCCAAGTGTGGTAGATTGGTTATGCCATTTCCCTCTTGAATAACAGGTCTTGAGTTCAACTCCTCGCTGGCTAGATCTTTAAGGTCTCTTGGGATAGTTTCCTACGACGTTAAACCTCTCTTCTTCTTGGGTTTGTGTATGTGGGTGTGTGTGTGTGTGTGTGTGTGTGCAAATAAAAGGAGAAAATGGTATAAACTTTCTAACACTCAAGTGTTGTAGATTGGTTATGTCATTTCCCTCTTGAATAATAGGTCTTGAGTTCAACTCCACCTCGACTAGGTCTTTAAGGTCTCCTGGGATAGTTTCCTACGACGTTAAAACTCTCTTCTTCTTCTTCTTCTTCTTCTTCTTCTTCTCTCTCTCTCTCTCTCTATCTCTCTCTCTCTCTCTCTCTCAATGTGTGTGCGTATGCATTCTTTGTTTATGCATGTGTGTGTGTGTGTGTGTTTTTTGTTTATGCATGTGCTCTCTCTCTCTCTCTCTCTCTCTCTCTCTCTCTCTCTCTCTCTCTCTCTCTCTCTCTCTCTCTCTCTCTCTCTCAAAAACACAATGTGTGTCTGTGGCTGTTTAAATCTTAACTAATAAGACATAATTGAATTTTTACATTCAAAAGACAGCTAGCCAAGGAATAATGAACTGATATGTACAAAAATAACTCAGTATTAGAATTATTTAGGTACAATGATTGTAGGAAAGAGATCCTCTTTCAGTAAGACTAGTAGTAAAAGAACTTCCCCGTTCCTCAGTGAGTATTTCATTACAGAAAGGTTGCTTGCCAAAGAAAAGAAAGCCATCCAAGATAAGATAGAGTCCTTACCTGCATCCATCCAAACAAGACAACAATTCAGTTAGCCTTGGATGTGTTTTACAGGTATCAATAGACCATATCAGTTGTTATCCATGTCCATCTTATAGGTTTCAGTTACTTTAGACAAGCTTGGTTATTTATTAGCACAGGTATGTTTAGCAATTATTTACTTATTACATCAAAAAAATGAGTGTTACCTTCTACCTTTTATCCTGAGCTCTGAAGCCCACTAAGAAGCCATTTACCAATTTTGTGAGATCTATTTTTTACACCATAGCTTGGTAGCTATGCTTTGCAGTAGTAACCATATACTTACCTTCAGGAGTAACAATCTCAAGGTGTTGTTGGTATTCCTTTACATAACGACTTAAAACTGTGTAAGATGCCCAATGGTATAAAAAAAGAGTTTAATGTATAATCTGTCCCCCTTTTTTTTCCAAAAAAATGACAATATGACCAATCAATCAGAGTATCAAAAACTCCATCCATATTAAGTAGACTCATGGATTACCAACCATAGCTTTTTTTCCCCAAAGCCGAAAATTAACAGTTGTATACTTACCTTCAGAATGCCCAGCTAACACGGACTGTAGTGTCCGGCCTGATTTGAGTATACTACCTTAAAGCTTCAACAGTCATGGGTATTTAAAAAAACACCCCATCCCCTTATCTGATATGAAGTCTCAATGGTGATAAGCCCAAGTGTGGCAACCTAGTTTATCAAAAAAAGCCAACAGTTTTCGAATCATGCCAGTCAAATAAATAACTCTATTTCCCAATGAGAAAAAAACCAGTTAAAATAGCAACAAAACCAGTCATTATGCTGGTTTTTTCCAGGTCCTGCAGTGGCTAGAGTCAGAGCCAAGTGACCAATCGGTCATCACCAAATGTTGCTTCCATTTACACAGTCGGGACAAAGAACCAGTTCCCCGTCAAGCAATATACATTCCAGATGTAGCAGATGTTAAGAACGGCCCTCAAGCCAAGCCAACCATCCTACTCACAACCACATACCCCTATACACACATACATACTACCACACACACACACACACACATCATAATTTATGTAAAGGTGGAGTCCTACAGCAGCTATTTACAGAGCCATTTACACCATACTGTGGTGATCCCCAGCTTCTATGCAAGTTTTCCATTCAACAGAAACACACAGACCGTCGTTTTTTATGCACAAGCGATCCCAAGGCCATCCATAATGCCTAGGCTTAGCAAATTTTACCATGTACAGTGTTTTCGTTTTATTTAGACTTTCAATAAAAGCAGACGAGAGCTTGGTTATGAGAAACCCATTCATAAGATTATATGCAGTAACGAGCTCAACTATTCATAGTTCCTTTCCATTAAAAAAAGCAGCAGAACAACTATTAACCACCAATATATGCCATAGTTATTACATCCAGTCCTTACCATTGACCAGCCCAAGAGGTGCCAACCAATCCCAATATGTAGAGCCCGACAGCCCCCGACAGTAAACCACAGAGGCGACCTAACCAGTCGAAGGTCAGGAGCATCTCTTGTATGATGTTTATATCAGCTTATAATAGGCGGGGGTGTATCATTCCTAAGTTTACCATATCAAGCTCCTTGATATAACATCAACAAAAAAAATCCGTTTGCAAACAGTTTACAAGAATACCATAGCCGTAGTTTTAATTGCACAGTATGCGTGCTTGAAACAAGCATAAGGTAGGACCACCTTCCCTAAATTAAAGCCTTTTAGTGTTTAATCATGTCAGACATGCATAAATAGTGCAGTAAACCAGCAAACCCAGCAAGGGTGAGAATAAACACCTGAGTCACCTACGTGGTGAGCTCCATTCTCCTTGGTAGTAAAGCAGACAGTAGGTGTTCTCAAAATAACTCAACACAACCACAATGGCTAAGTGAGGGGCAGAGATGCGCCCTCACTTGTTTTTATAGTAGGAGGAGGCCGGTTTGTCCATATGCTGTGCCAAGGTAGTGAGAGAGTCAGGCCGCACTCCCTCATGAGTGTGTGATAGCATAGAACTGCACACCTATGGCCATCAATGGAGATCGATAGTCAGGGGGGACGAAAGCCGCCTTTACTGCGCATGAGAGCAGACGCCATTGAACACGCTTGACTCTCCAGAAGTACAAAGCATCATAATACATTCAAGGGCTAAGTCCCCCGGTAGTAGTAAAATTAGTGATACATTTTTTAATTGCAATCTCTTAAGTTGACCTAGTCTGGTCCAAGAAAAAGAGCAACAAGGGGGGGGGGGGGGGGAAGGGGGTTTTTTTGGGAAGTTTTTCTTAAAAAATACAACTTATGACCAGTATACCAGTGTGTGTGTGTGTGTGTGTGTGTGTGTGTGTGTGTGTGTGTGTGTGTGTGTGTGTGTGTGTGTGTGTGTGTGTGTGTGTGTGTGTGTGTGTGTGTGTACCCGCCCTAACCCAGGCACCACACAAATGGGTCATTAGTAGGTCTATTGTGTATGGGCCTACTACCTTATGAGAGAGATGAGACTCTCTTTTTGAGACAATAGTCCAGGCCAGTTATCCCGAATGAGGGCTTGTATGATGGTGTTCCGGATCTAATTATGGTTCAATCCGTTCTGGCAGTATTTTTTAACTAGTATAGATATCTCTTCCTAGGCCAAAGAGGGGGTAGATGAAGAGAAGCAAATTAAGTAAAGAAGGCCAATACAAGAGCAAATATTAGGCTTTGTATGGCCTATTGCTATTCCTTTTAATGAATTCTATGTGAGGAAGCTTAAGAAGATCCTTTTTCTAGATAAATCTAAGGTTATATCCACTTGTAGATGGGGAGTGAAGGGATATTGAAAGGTTAAGAAATTGGGTTGATTTGCAAAAGTTCTCAACACCAGTCAAATTATCTGGGAGGGAAGTAGGCTCAATTTTTAGGCAGTGGGGGTAGATTAGATCAATCTCTTTAGAGAACATTCTGTTGTTAACACTAAGCAAGTCATCCATATATCTAAAATTATGATTGAATAATGGAAGTATTTTATGGTTAGTTTCCATGTTATTAAGACACCATTTGTATTCGAAAAAAGCCAGGTAAATGTTACACATAAGTGGTGAGCAAGAGAAGCCCATAGGGATGCCAAGGCATTGGTTAAAGCAGCAGCCGCCTGCAATAACAGTGCAGTTATTCAACAGCCAAAAAATATAGGAGCAGAGCTTTGTTTCATTGAAGTGTAGAGGGTGTATGGAGTGAGATTCTTGAATCCATCTGGGTTTCTTGTATAGGGAGATAAAACGAAACTTTCTCTTTTTAGCATTGGTAAAGGCTAAATTAATAACCTTAGCTAAAACAGTCTTAAGGCCGAGATCTCCAGTAACTAGAATGTTTTCATAGCATTGTGTAATATCAGCTGTAAAGATGTGGAAGATATGTTGAGGAAGGTTAAGTGTGACTTCTGTAGCATTTTTTGTTAACCAGAAGGGATTGTATTGGATATTTAGGAAATCCTTGCAGATTCTCTGCTTCTCTGCACAAATGAGTTCAAATTCTGTGAGAATAATATCAAGGCAAAGAGTTATATCTTTGGTGATATCTGTGAAGATACAGTTGGAGGCATCAGATATCCATCTGAATTTATGTTTGTGGAATTTATATGTGGGAAATAGTACTAGTAACCTAGTTTACTAAGAGAATAACCAAGTTGTCCTAGATGTTTAGAGATCTTGTTAGAGATATCTTGCGGTGTATTGCTAGTATGACAGAATTCTTCACCTGATACTCAATCCTGAGCTACTTTCCAAGCAAGGTATTTGCACATAATAGTAGGACAGTTGGCGCTTTTTTCCAACCCGACCACAAGCCATTTATCTGAGATTAGTTGAAAATCAAGAGCTAGTTGAGGTGTAAGCCAAGAGCTATCAGAAGAAAGCCACTTCCTAGGAAGTAGAGAAATTTTATGAAGGAAGCCTTCCTTCACTAATTCCTTTAAGTCCGGTAGGACTGTCATCTCCAATCAGAGAGCACTGACAAGGTCAGTGAGGCAACTAAGTAAAGCTGATAGGTCACGGTAAGGGTTTTTTGGATAGTTAGGTATGTGATTGAGCCCTTTGGGCAGTAACTTACGTATTGTGACATTATCGATAATGTTAAGGTCCTGAGTACAGACATGGTTACCAAATCCTTCAAAATTCTTGCAGAATGAGGTAAATTGAATGCATGTACAGTAAGGGATTGTTTCTTGTCTAAGAAAGTCATTATTTAAAACTAATCCTTTTGTAATGGAATTTGCCTATTCAATTTGAGAATAGCGGAATTTAATGAGAGTACTTTCAAGAAATGATTTTGTGAGCATAGCGGGTAGACATAATTGAAGATAGCAACATAATCATAGCAATTAGTTAACTTGGCATAGACAATACTTTTGCAAGAGAGAGAGTTTAGAGAACATGACAACAATTGAGGACCGGATTTATGTGGAGCCGGTCCCCCCTCCAATAGGCATTTGTATTATGATTTCTCCCATAAAGAGAGACTTGTTACAATACAGTCTTTGTGTTCCTTGTGACCTAGGTGATGCCATGAAGATGGAAGGCTTCATGCACCACAAACATAACATAAACTTGAAGAAAGCTTTAACTATCCCAAGCCTCAGTCCCAAGACCTCAAACACCTTCGAAGGTGGAGAGAGCTAGCAGGGAATGAGGGTAGGGAAGAGGAAGAAGAAACATTTCGTAGGAGAAAGAATTAGTTCCTCACTTATCATACTCTTGTTGCTAGCATACATAATAGCATAGTAATGAAGAAGAAGGAGATGGCAAGCTTAAGCATTGAAGCATGGCTCTTGGTTGGATTTGCACTCCATAGCCAAGAGTGTTGGTGTAGGCTCTCAACCTCTACTTGCTTGGAGAGGGAGCTCTTGCACTTTGCATATCACACAATGAGAGTGCTTGTGAGTGTGTGTGGGTGAGTATACCCCCTAGGCACCCCCCTAGCTTGCTTGGGTCGACCCCCCCTTGTAGCTCATGCCTGAAGCTCATTGGACCCCTCCAGGCCTAGCCAATCACAAGCAGGAGCCATTACAAGCAACATGGGTAGCCTTGGGACAAGTGTCCCCCTTTCCCCTTTCAGAGAGAGGACTTGATAAATGCTAAAACAATTAGATAATTCATGTAATTTATCATTGGACCCCTTTGAAGCCTAGCCAATAGGCTTCAAGCAACACATGAAGGTAACATGGGTAGGGGCCTGACATGTGTCCTTGCTGCCTCTTCAAGATGGGCTTCCCTTGTGTGTGTGAGTGGGTGTTCTCTCTCTAGGCCCTAGGAAAAGGGCTCGCCCCCCCTCTTGTAGGAATGCTTTTGACTTTTAGGTGATCAAGCACCTTACTCACCAAGCATGACAAAGCACTTGAACTAGGGGGGGTTCCCACAAGCATCTCAGGCAAGCTTCTCAAGGCACCTCAAGTACTTTAATCATGCAGCAAGTCAAGCACCTCAAGCATGGAGCCAGTCAAGCACCTCAAGCATGAAAAACACCTCAAGCATGACAAGCACCTCAAGCAGGACAAGCACCTCGAGCTTGGGCCGGGTTCCTACCTCAAGCTCAGCCCTAGCTTACTTAAGGTCAAAAGGACTTTTACACACATTTATTGGAGGTCTTCAATGAAGCTAACCCTAAGGTCTTATGCTCCATTGGTTAGCCTTGCTCTTTGATAGACCATCTCCCTTTTGGGCCCCTTTACATTGGCCCCGTGTTGAGATAGATCTAAAAGCACATACCTATATCTTAACACTTGTTCCCGTTTATTCTCCCACATTAAGTGATCAATTTAATATGAGAAAATCATTTGGGTTAGTTAGATATTAGATTTTATGACACTTTTATAGGATGATGGTATTTCCATCCTATGAGAATATTGTCAAGCAGTTTATGATTACCAAAAAATAAGACGAAGCACTCACAAAAAAGATTTTTTGGTAAGATCCAATCGAGAAGGATATTGTGAAATAGACAGTGTATGTAGATAGCACCACAATTCGAATCTTCTTTGCTGAGAACTCTTCTTCCACATGGGTTTGTAGAAACCTGCAATATATTCATAGGTTAGATTTCAGGGAAGTTTCTGATTGCAGGGAATCTGCCTCTCCCTCTTGTAAAGCTACAAGATTTTCCTCGATTAGAGAGGAGCTAGGTGTAAAAAATGAGGTGAAGGAGTTGGGAGTAGCCAAAGAGTTAGCTCTTTTCAGAGCAGGAGAATCATCATCTTCAATACAAGGTTTAAGCAGATTAGTGATGAACTTGACCCCTTTAAAGTTAGCATAAGTGGTGAGGTATAGACCGGGCTCATCTGCTTTAAGCTCTTTCAGAATATCATGCATAAGACCACGAAAGATATTAAAGGCAATTTGTGCAATCACAATCTGCTTAGCCTAACCACCAAGCCATGAGCAGATGAGGGATAGATGAAATTCGACTGGTTTTTCTGGGAATAACAGATCCAAATGGTTAAGGATAAACCATATTGCATGATCAAACCACATGACGCTTGATTCACAGGTAGCTTTGGGGTCAAGAAACCTGCAAGCACATTTCACATAGGGGCAGAAGATATTCCAGATGGACTCTGTGTAGAAATATGGGTTACTTTTTGCAAATTCCATGCTACCTTTAGTATGTATGTATAATCCAGCATTTGAGGGGCATTTGGAGTGGTCGATGAGATGAAGGTTAAAGGGTGCTTTAATCAGTTCTCCCTTGTCCAAGAACTACCCACCTTTAAGAATCTTGAGTTTACAGTCTTCCACGGTTGAGGCCGGAAGGTTGGCCAAGTACACCCAGGTTTCACTAAGAATGGGAGCCAGGAAGGCTTTGTTAGGCAGAACCCACAATTGATCGTCAACTCCGAGAGATTAAATTTCTATTTGTCTTATTGGTAAGACAGGAAATACTTTAGAGATTTTTGGTACCATCTCAAGGAGGTCAACATCATTGAGGGAGCAAAGATTATTTTGAAATTCTTTTACTGCTTCTAGTGCTGCACTATCTCGACAGAAAATGCCACCAATTGGAGGGATGGAGGGGGTATTTGGGGTGCAGACAAACGAAGGGTTAAGCCCACAGAGTTTTCTAAGGAAGTTTGATAGCTCAGCTCCATATGAGGAGAACTAAGCAAGCTCCTATTGATATTGTGAAGCAAGGATAGGAAGTTGGGCAATATATTGGGACAACAAATTGACACCTCCTAGGGGGTCTTTGTCCAATGTAGCCAGAATTTTTACCCAGTCATTAAATAACAACATATGCAAGACAGAAAGTTTTTTATCGGAGACAAGAGCTGAATCATAAATAAGTTGTGAAGCATCCAAACTGCTAATTATACATCTAAGGACAAGAGAGGAGGCCACAGAGAGGGGCTCCGAGGTAAGTTCCAATCCTTGAGATAAAGCAAGAGTCTGCAAAAACAGTGAGGTCAGGTTTACTTTTTCTTGCCATAGTATGTAATACATAATTTGGCTTTCCTAGCAAGGAAAGGTCTAGTTCTAGTAGCCAAGGCATTCTTTGGTGTATGGTCTTTAAGGTAAAGCGTAATCTGATCAAGAATCTTTGCATGATTCTTAGGGTTGTGATTAGTACTCATGCGAGCTGTCATTCTATAACTGAGCAGTCGAGAAACAGAGGTGACATAAAGATTATCAAAGTGTCTATATTGTAAAGTATACTTGGTCCTGCAAACCTTCACCCGGCAAAGTCAGAGACTATGGTAGCCGTGAGCAGGGAACCAGAAAAAGATTCTAAAAGGGGCCACCTAACACCAGTCTACCAATGAAGGATTTACAGACTGTGGGTCCAATTTAGAGCTCCATTCCTAATATAATTTCCTAGGCCAGCATCCCGGCTTCCCCCGAAAAGAAGAAACCTTATGTATAGGATGTGTGTGTAGCTGTTTAAATCTTAACTAATAAGACATAATTGAAATTTTACATTCAAAAGACAGCTAGCCAAGGAATAATGAACTGATATGTACAAAAATAACTCAGTATTAGAATTATTTAGGTACAATGATTGTAGGAAAGAGATCCTCTTTCAGTAAGACTAGTAGTAAAAGAACTTCCCCGTTCCTCAGTGAGTATTTCATTACAGAAAGGTTGCTTGCCAAAGAAAAGAAAGCCATCCAAGATAAGATAGAGTCCTTACCTGCATCCATCCAAACAAGACAACAATTCAGTTAGCCTTGGATGTGTTTTACAGGTATCAATAGACCATATCAGTTGTTATCCATGTCCATCTTATAGGTTTCAGTTACTTTAGACAAGCTTGGTTATTTATTAGCACAGGTATGTTTAGCAATTATTTACTTATTACATCAAAAAAATGAGTGTTACCTTCTACCTTTTATCCTGAGCTCTGAAGCCCACTAAGAAGCCATTTACCAATTTTGTGAGATCTATTTTTTACACCATAGCTTGGTAGCTATGCTTTGCAGTAGTAACCATATACTTACCTTCAGGAGTAACAATCTCAAGGTGTTGTTGGTATTCCTTTACATAACGACTTAAAACTGTGTAAGATGCCCAATGGTATAAAAAAAGAGTTTAATGTATAATCTGTCCCCCTTTTTTTTCCAAAAAAATGACAATATGACCAATCAATCAGAGTATCAAAAACTCCATCCATATTAAGTAGACTCATGGATTACCAACCATAGCTTTTTTTCCCCAAAGCCGAAAATTAACAGCTGTATACTTACCTTCAGAATGCCCAGCTAACACGGATTGTAGTGTCCCGCCTGATTTGAGTATACTACCTTAAAGCTTCAACAGTCATGGGTATTTAAAAAAACACCCCATCCCCTTATCTGATATGAAGTCTCAATGGTGATAATCCCAAGTGTGGCAACCTAGTTTATCAAAAAAAGCCAACAGTTTTCGGATCCTGCCAGTCAAATAAATAACTCTATTTCCCAATGAGAAAAAAACCAGTTAAAACAGCGACAAAACCAGTCATTATGCTGGTTTTTTCTAGGTCCTGCACAGCGGCTAGAGTCAGAGCCAAGTGACCAATCGGTCATCACCAAATGTTGCTTCCATTTACACAATCGGGACAAAGAACCAGTTCCCCGTCAAGCAATATGCATTCCAGATGTAGCAGATGTTAAGAACGGCCCTCAAGCCAAGCCAACCATCCTACTCACAACCACATACCCCTATACACACATACATACTGCCACACACACACACACACACATCATAATTTATGTAAAGGTGGAGTCCTACAGCGGCTATTTACAGAGCCATTTACACCATACTGTGGCGATCCCCAGCTTCTATGCAAGTTTTCCATTCAACAGAAACACACAGACCGTCGTTTTTTATGCACAAGCTATCCCAAGGCCATCCATAATGCCTAGGCTTAGCAAATTTTACCATGTACAGTGTTTTCGTTTTATTTAGACTTTCAATAAAAGCAGACGAGAGCTTGGTTATGAGAAACCCATTCATAAGATTATATGCAGTAACGAGCTCAACTATTCATAGTTCCTTTCCAAACAAAGCAGCAAAACAACCATTAACCACCAATATATGCCATAGTTATTACATCCAGTCCTTACCATTGACCAGCCCAAGAGGTGCCAACCAATCCCAATATGTAGAGCCCGACAGCCCCGACAGTAAACCACAGAGCCGACCTAACCAGTCCAAGGTCAGGAGCAGCTCTTGTATGATGTTTATATCAGCTTATAACAAGCGGGGGTGTATCATTCCTTTGTTTACCATATCAAGATCCTTCATATAACATCAACAAAAAAAAATCCGTTTGCAAACAGTTTACAAGAATACCATAGCCGTAGTTTTAATTGCACGGTATGCGTGCTTGAAACAAGCATAAGGTAGGACCACCTTCCCTAAATTAAAGCCTTTTAGTGTTTAATCATGTCAGACATGCATAAATAGTGCAGTAAACCAGCAAACCCAGCAAGGGTGAGAATAAACACCTGAGTCACCTACGTGGTGAGCTCCATTCTCCTTGGTAGTAAAGCAGACAGTAGGTGTTCTCAAAATAACTCAACACAACCACAATGGCTAAGCGAGGGGTAGAGATGCGCCCTCACTTGTTTTTATAGTAGGAGGAGGCCGGTTTGTCCATATGTTGTGCCAAGGTAGTGAGAGAGTCAGGCCGCACTCCCTCATAAGTGTGTGATAGCATAGAGCTGCACGCCTATGGCCATCAATGGAGATCGATAGTTAGGGGGGAAGAAAGCCGCCTTCACTGCGCCATGAGAGCAGACACCATTGAACACGCTCGACTCTCCAGAAGTACAGAGCATCATAATACATTCAAGGGCTAAGTCCCTCGGTAGTAGTAAACTTAGTGATCCATCTTTTAATTGCAATCTCTTAAGTTGACTTAGTCTAGTCCAGGCAAAAGAGCAACAGGGGGGGGGGTTTGGGAAGTTTTTCTTAAAAAATACAACTTATGACCAGTATACCAATGTGTGTGTGTGTGTGTGTGTGTGTGTGTGTGTGTGTGTGTGTGTGTGTGTGTGTGTGTGTGTGTGTGGAGAAGAAAGCGAGAGAGAGTGAGAGCGCAAGTTACCTTTGCTTGCTTGAGCGCCGAAAATTCAAATCTAAGATCTGAATTTTCGAACGCTCTCGGTTATTTTTTTACTCCTGTCGGCGTCGCTATGAGCGTCGCTAGTTTACTTGTAACTTAGCGACGTTCATAGCAACGCCGTGGGTTTTCACTTTTGAGCGTCGCACTACAGTTGACGTTGGAAATGCAAAGTGAGTGAGGCATAGCGTCCTCTTATTCTATGGTTAATGATGGTGGTAAACCCTAAAAGGCTCTCGACCCAAAACAAGATTTGCACTTAGCATTTATATTTTGCACCTTAGTAGTGGTATTTACAATTGTGATTAATGCTTGCAAAGCATCCATATCAAAATCGATACGAGGGGCAATATCACGATGCATATATGCCGATTGTGAAGCCGATGCTCATACCAACCCTTCTATTTATGTTTTGATGGCGATGCTAGTAGCGACACATATTGCTATGTCATGCCAAATATGACGCCGTGTTATATCGTCCACGGGAGCATTGTAAACCTTGCGTGTCTTGTAAGGTTACTAATCACCTCCACAATTAAATAACCCCGCAATGCATTCATATGCACAAAATAAACAGTATCATGGACAAAATCATTTCCATTGTCATATCCTTAAATCGTCCATTTGTTAACTTAATTATCACATGAGTTCATATTTCATAGTACATTTCTTGTACTTGAAAATGATGTGATATTCACCATGGACACGTGGCTTTCAATCTAGTTTGCTATGTACCATCCAACTTTCCAAGGTTTGTTGACATAATGCTACTAAGAAGAGCAAGATGTAATGACCTTATCACTTATATTTTCTCTCTCTCTCTCTCTCTCTCTCTCTCTCTCTCTCTCTCTCACACACACACACACACACACACACACACACACACACTCACATCCATGCACGCATCCTTGTCTAAGATGTTATCACCTTTTCAAAAGCTTTTAACCTAACTATGAACCAAGAGCATGAAGTTACATGGAAGTAGTAAGTTAGCTTTCAAAACTTGGATCCCAAGTGTTGCAAAGGTATTTGTTGGCTAGTTGAGGTGGCTTGCTAAATGGAACGGCTTTGGGTGGGGACTTCTTTGTGCAATTACTAGAGATCCCTAGAATTGAGATGATCAATCGATGCGTTGATCTTATAATTCGAGGTGTTCTCTCTCTCTCTCTCTCTCTCTCTCTCTCTCTCTCTCTCTCATATTTGTAAGTAGGAACGCGTGCACGCGCCCTTATAGTTCAAGTGGCACCTTTTGCTGGTGGGTTGGTATGGGACGTGCCACAACCGAGGCATTGGGTGGTTACGTGAAAGCAAGGGATGATGTGGAAGGGGAGTCCGACGTGGAGAAGAGGCGGGAGGGGCACGTGGCCAGGGCGGGAACAGGGCGTGTGAGCGTGTATGTGGGGCTGCGAAACTGCTACCCGCATTTTGGGAGGCGGCGTGTGTGCCAGGCGAGCGTGTGTGTGTGTGTACAGTGTATACATACTGTGTGAGAAGAGTGCACTGTGCACACACATTATTACGTGTGCGGAGATTCGCGGCCTCGACTCACAGGACGCTGACCCGGCCAGTTGTGTGCCCGAGGGCGGCGGTTAGGCTGCGCTGCGGGCGCGGGCCTCGCCTCCCACCACGTCAGCCCCTCGCCCCTGCCTCCTCTTTATCCTCTCCTACGTCAGCCTTTGCCCTAACACGTCATCCCTCGTCCCTGCCGCCTCCTTATCCTTCTTGGAACTCGTCTGCTCCTATGGGCCAGTTCACATGGCATGCTGGTTGCCAAATTCATACGTCCTGCTCTGTTCACACGCTAGCAGTTTCCACTGGAGCACAAGTAAAAAAGAAAGGCCTAAATTTCTCAAAATTGCATCATTTTTGAATGGATAAGTCTCCGTTGATTGGATCCATGCATTGTCATATCTGTGGTTGCTTTCTTGCTCCATCCCTTGGGAGTGGAGCAGAAGTACAACTGGTTTGCAACCAGGAATTGAAATCCTTTCAACCTTGCTTCCCAAATAGCCAATAAAATTGCACATATTCGTTGTGGGCATGACATCGGCAACTATCCCTTGGCACTAGGTTGCTCCAATTTTCCCTTCAACTCCCTTTAGATGTTTAATTTCTCAATTGCATAGAAACAACAACTATGATGAGCATTATTCTGAGGGATTCCTTGAACACCTACATGTGTAACCTAATGGCCACTAAAAGCATCCCCCCAAAGACCTCGAATATGTATCGTCTTATCGTAAGGTATGTCTTACCAAACTTAGTTGTTACTGACTTCTCACTCAGGGACCAACTAATTTACACTATACAACTTCCCCTTTGGCACTAACACCTACTACAGCTTTCTTACAAACCTTTTTTTATCAAATATTTGGTGTTCTTTAATATATTGCAAGTTTTAAATGCAAAGGCCTTTTGTTGAATGCACAGGGAAAGGTGAGTTTCCAAGAACCTATGTTGCTCCTATATATGACTATAGATTAGCATCAATTAGCTTGCAAGATTCAAATAAGGTTCTACTTTGCAGTTGCTATTCACTACATTGCTCAAACACAACCTACATAAGCACGAGCTTTGGGTCCAAGTTCCTTCAAACATAGCATTTGCATAAAATAATCTATTCATAAATAGGCCACCCACATGTAAAACTTGGAATGTCAATTTGAAAGATTCTTTGTACTAGGCATAAAGTTAGTGGAACTCTAATTTCTCTCCATTCTTCAGTTGTCAATCTCTACCATCATTATATCTTCATCGACTCTCTCTCTCTCTCTCTCTCTCTCTCTCTCTCTCTCTCTCTCTCTCTCTCTCTCTCTCTCGCTCACACACACACACACACACACACAGAGGCTAATTCTATTACTTGAAAGGTCCCCAAAACGCCCAAATGGTGCCTATTCTAAGGGCAAGTACATCACTATTTACATAGTAGGCCAAAAGGCATCAAATTGAAAACTGGAAAAACTAGATACAACTAGCCACATGGTCAAACAATAAAATCGAATGCCATGGTAAAAAAAACTCTTCTAAATTAAGTAAAAAGTGCCCTAGCAAGCTAATTTGAGAGAAAATGGTAGCAGCCTATCAAAGATAGGCACTTCGACTAAAAGCCCAATTAGTAATTGTAGATCAAGAGCCTAAACCACTAAATCCACGGATTGTGGGAAATGACAATGAGGAACTGCAAGCGGTCCAAGTAAAGTTTTGTTTTGTACGTGTGTATTAGATAGTCATCGGTGTCAGCTGACAACTTGTAAGATTTGACAGCAAGAGGCAATGGATGAATAGAAGGGAGGGCAGTTTTGGTGACAAAGATGAGGGGGAAGAGATAGTTGAAGCCTGACATCACCAAAAGACTGCAGGAGGATGTCATGAGGTAAGTGACAAAATGTTACACTAGAGCTAGAAATCAACCAGAATAGAGAGTATTTCACTCGTTGAAGGTGGCTCCTAAAACCCAGAGCTGGGAAGGAAACTCCAAGAAGATAGTGTAGAAGGCTCTTTGAAGGTAGCGACCATGCGAACACTTGTGATAGAATCTTGGTAGAGCAAGCAGAGAGTAGAGCAATGAGCCAACCACCAAACAAACCATCAACCAGCGAGCCACAACAAACAAATAAACCAAAACAACAAAACCGCTTAATACCCCACAAGCAAAAGAGGAGAAGAAAGTAACAAAACAAAATCGACAGAAACAAAAAAGGAAGTCAATCGTACTCTAAGGACAAACTTTATCTTCTCTCTCTCTCTCTCTCTCTCTCTCTCTCTCTCTCTCTCTCTCTCTCGCCAGAGTACAACAAAACAAATACATCACGCTGATAAAACCTTGTTGTACTCAAACACATATCACGCACACACCCACACATACAGAAAAGCGAAGACAAACCAAAAACAAGCAAAACAAGGAAATGGGAAAGCAATAAAAGAGGCAAAAAGAAACCCCAAGACATGGTGAGCACTCGGGATATGTCCTCCCTCTCTCTCTCTCTCTCTCTCTCTCTCTCTCTCTCTCTCTGTGTGCGCATATTTTCCATGTCTACACCTTTAGATATAGGTTGGGTGCAGTGTTCGGGAACAATTTGTCTTAGCTTAATATCGTGTCGTTTTCAATTTAAAAAATGCATGTTGAGGGCAAGGGGAAAAGGAAAAATTTCGCCTCAAAATAGAGAAAAAATAGTGTAAAACCCCCAAAAAATGACCTAATTTTCTAAAATTTCCTCTTGACAAAATCAAGAAAAGGAATTTTGTATGTTTGGAAAAACGATTTTTCCCGAACACTGGTTGGATGTGGTGCTAGTAGAGGTAAATACCATTTATAGAGTCCTTTGTATGCCATCGTAGCGTTGCAAGCATTCCATTAAATGACATTAACCCCTTCATTTTCAAAGGGGTTAAGCTATATTTCAGGCAAACATAAAAGCACCCCAATCATTGATACATATCAAGGACTTTTTAGCTCAAAGTTGTGAAGCCCACCCCGGCTCCTAGACTGTGTAATTTGCTCTTCCTTCATCCCACATAGGCTTGGTACAACTCAACCCAAAGCTAAAGCGACATTGCCAAGCAAAAACTTTCATCTTAGTGTTATCTACAATCCCACACTTAACTGTGGCCTTCTTGCAAAAGCGACAGAGTTTTATCTAAACATTTGTTACCCAACAAGCCAAACCTTCTTGGGACTCAATGCAATCCTCTTTTTTTTTTGGGGGGGGGGGGGGGGGGGGGGGGGGGGGGGGGGGGGGGGGGGGGGAACTCATAATGGTGAGTAAATTATATTGACAACCAAACACTATATTAGAGAGTTTGAGATTTTAGAGCCAATTTGAGAATCATCAATGTCTTTAAAATTTGGCCATATGGACAAATCTCAAACTAATTTTTAAGGGCAAAGCCTTCGACAAGGTAGTACTTGAAAAGCTCTTTCTAACCATTCTCTCAAAAAATCTAACTAAGATTTGATCAAGTGGTCAAATCTTAAGCTTGTTTTTTGTGGTAACACCAAAAAATTTTGGTGTTACCACCAAAAATTACATATTCTTGCCATGTTCATGCCGAGCGATAACATCTCTAATAGGTCACAGATACATCGACCAAAAGGGGAGCCCCCCCACAAACAACGTAAGGTCCTTATCCATGGGAGTTAGTTAAAGCAGTGCCAATTAACTTGTTCCAATTCTCTCTGAGAGTTTCTTTTTTTTAAGAAGGGGCTTAATGCAATCCTACATCATGCTGAGGAAGATAACAAGTAGCATCAACATCTTCCAAACAATTGGCAAGTCAAGGCAACATGTAAAAATTGAATAATGGCATTAATGTGAAAGGTTCACTAAAGCACAACACACACACACACACACACACACACACACACACACCCCCCCCCCCCCCCCCCCCCCCCCCCCCCCCCCCGAAAAAAACACAAAATATGGTTTTTATTTCATTTATAGCCGTGAAATGGGTAGAGAGATGAAATAATTTTCCTTCCTAGAATGCCTTCTTACTCTTAATATAGCACAAAGGGTTGTGAAGAAATTGAAACTCCAAAAAAATGATGCTAAAAATATTTACTGACATTTTTGCTAATGTTCAAAGTAATAGACTTGGTAACCCCGTCACCTGTGAAGTGCCCGTTGGTGCACTTTGTATCGTCGCCCATGGGAATGTGGGTATTGCTAAATACAAATGCAATAGACATAGTAACCACTTCACCTAAAATATATTGTGTATGTGGTGGATTCTGTTTAGCAACAAGGGGCTTATTCCTTTTTTCTATTTATAAAGAAAACTAGAGCATTAAAAAACAATTGACCGATTTAATTTGAAAATTCCAGGCCATAACCAATGGCAAGTCTTAGGCTTGACCCTAATTACAACAAATAAGCACATGGCAATGTGGTGTTGACTTCTAACTAATATTAGAATCATCGGCTTAATAAAATGTATCGATGTATATCCTTATCAAATAAATATGCAACCATCCCATGATTAAAAGCAAAACACTTTAATTGAATTTGATATAAAACGTGATTTCAAGTGAAGGGTTTAATCATACATCTTCTTCTTTCAAAGAGAGCCACTTAGAAAAACCTCTTGAGTGATGTACTTATAGGATGGTTTTAATCATGCACAGTTTAACCATAAGATTTTCTTCCCTTTTTTTGGCAATACTCACAAATGCGAGTTGAAATATATTACCTACCCAAAAACAATTACAAAGGAATGCTCAAATCTAGCAGTCCTGCTCAAACCGAGCTGGGACATCAATAGTTACCCAAATGTGAGTTGAAATATATTTGCTATCCAAAAGCAGTTACAAAGAAAGTCCTGCTCAAACAGAGCCAGTACGTCAACAGTTCAACTCATAAAACAAGAGCAAGCTCTAGGCATATACGAAAAAGAACTCCTTGCAGTTCTACATGCCTTAGACTCATGGAAGCACTATTTATTGGGGACTCCTTTCATTCTGCGAACGGATCACCAAAGTCTTAAGTACTTCATGACGCAGACCAAGCTTTCCGACAAACAAATGAGGTGGGCAAATTTCCTTTCGCAATTTCATTTTCATATTGCTCACATTGCTGGCAAGCATAATCAAGTAGCCGATGCACTCTCAAGACGACCGAGAGTGAATGCGGTTTCCATAGCAACTCACAATGATCTATCTTCAATGATAGATGAGTATGCTATTGATCCCGATTTTAGAGATGTGATTTCAGCCCTTGCATTAGGGAAGAAAGAAGAACCATTTACTTTACAAGATGGTTATCTTCTCTATGGCAATAGACTATGCGTTACTAACTCACTACGTGAGAAAGTAATGTATGAATCTCATGCTCCCCCATATGCGGGGCATAGAGGGATTCAGTCTACCCTAAAGGGAATTGAAACATATTTCTATTGGCCTACCATGAAAGTGAACATACACGAGTATGTTTCCAAATGTGTGGTATGTCAAAAGACAAAATTTGATAGAGGGAAGCAACTTGGATTGCTTCAACCCTTGCCAATCCCTAATTCACCGTGGGAGAGCATATCCATGGACTTTATCTTTGGATTGCCTAAGTCTATCCATGGGAATACGGGAATATGGACGATAGTAGACAGGTTCAGTAAACAAGCTCATTTTATACCTGTCAAAAAGACTATCAAAGCCCATCAAATGGCAACCCTCTTCATTTCACAAATTTTCAAGTACCATGGCTTGCCAATGTCCATAGTGTCGGATAGAGATCCTAGAATGACCAGTAATTTCTGGAAGGGTCTCTTTGAGAATTTAGGAACAAGGCTAAACTTCTCTTCGGCCTATCATCCACAAACTGATGGCCAAAGTGAAATAGCTAACCTAACCATTCTTGATCTACTAAAAGCCTATGTAATGGAAGTAGATCAAAGATCCCAATGGGAGAAGTACTTACCCTTAGTAGAGTATGCTTACAATAACATTGTACATACTTCCACAGGAAAAGCACCTTTCGAGGTAATTGAGGGAAGATCAAAAAGTCCCTTGCTACTTAAGGTACATGGGAAGATCTTCGCTGCAGATGAATATAGCCGAGACCTACAAGAATCTTTCCAAAAGATTAAGGATGCTATCTCTATCTCACAGCAAAGGCAAAAGGCTGCTGCTGACAAGCACAGAAGAGCCCAAGCCTTTAAAGAAAACGATTGGGTCTTGTTAAAGTTTCCCAAGGCTCGATTAAGGCACACGACGGGCAAGAATCCTACGGGCCACCAAAAGTACTATGCTAAACTAGCAAAAAGGTATTATGGTCCCTTCCAGATTCTTAGGCCAATCAATGAGATGGCCTATCAACTTAAGTTGCCCAATCATTGGCTCATACACAATGCTTTTCATGTGAGCCTATTAAAGCCTTACAAAGGAGAGCCACCTCAAGAACCAACTATTGAAGATCCACCGGAGATCGAGGACCACGAGGAGGTGCTGCAGCCCGAGTCCATTCTCCAACATGAAGACAAGGTATTAAGAGGCGGTAAGACTATCCGACGATATCTTATTAAGTTTAAGAATTATCCTTTTGAAGATGCTAGATGGATGCAAGGCATACAATTAAAGGATAACCTAAACCTTGTCAATGCTTACAATGCTTCCCAAGAGTAAGCAAATGTACAAAATGTTAAAAATGAACAAAAATTTTTGTCTTATAAGACTCTCTTTTTCTTTATTTGTGCACAAAAATGAAGTAGTATGCATGCTTAGATCAAGTTTGCGGAGACGACGTCTCCCGAACACCAAGTAGAGCTTGTCACTCTACTATGGAAGACTGATAGGACTAATGTGCAGACATGCTTGCGGCAGCCTCAGGCTCTCAAGCGCCAAATGGACTAGTCATCCATTATGGAATGATGTCGTAGGGTAACATAGGGATCCTCTACCCGCTAAAGAAAAGGACTCATGCATATGCTTTATCTTCTCTACACCATAGTCGAGGACGACTATGATTTCAAGAGAGAGGTAATGTCATAATAATCAATATCTAATTCTCCTAAATGATTTTCTCATATTAAACTGATCATTTAATGTGGGGAAGTGCCAAGGGAGAAAAAGCTAGAATATTGGTTAAGCTAGCAGACTGGCCACAGTAGGGATCCAAAGGAGGGAAAATAGGGATCCAAAGGGGGGGCCATCTGCAAAAGAGCCATGTGAAACAATGGGCCAAAAAGACCCTAAGGTTCAGCCCATTAAGACTTCCAAAATGCTAAGGTTCCAAAATTCAAAGGTTGTGTCCAAAGGTCAACCCTAGGGAAAATTGGATGCTTAGTGTGTGCCCTAAAAAGTCTTTGCACATCCCTACATGGGAGGGGGCGAGCCCCAAAGCTAGGGGATGAGAGAGAAAGCCACACACACACACACACACAGGCTCCCTTTACACAAAGGGAATGAGGGACACATGTCAGCTCCCTAGGCCAGATGCCCACAAGGTGTGCCCAATTCCTATTGGAAGGCCCTTGAAGTGGACCAATGAGAATTAAGCTAGAGTAAATCTAGTTTAATTAATTTAAAAACATTTAATAAAAGAAACCAATGAGAATTAAGTCTCCTAGAAGACTATTGGGCAGTCTCCCAAGGGGTCCAATGAGCATTCAGGAGCCCCATGGCTTGCCTGATTCCTATTGGCCAGGAGGCAAAGGGGTCCAATGAGAGTTTAGTTTAATTATTTAATTATCTAAAGCTCTCACAAAAGGGGAAAGGGGGACACATGTCAGAAGGCTATCACTTATGTTGCTTAATTCCTATTGGCTTGACCTGGGGAGGTCCAATGAGGCAAAAGCCAGACCTAATTAGCAGCTAAGGCTCGCCCAAGAGTGAGGGGGGGCTGATTTTTGCTTGGCATTGACAGACACACACTCACACTTGACCATGTGTGAAGGAAGAATACTCTATCTCCTCCCAAGCTTTAATGGAGAGCTCATCACCTACTCCAAGCTTGTGAGATAGAAGCCTACATCAACACTCTCTTGGCATATGGATGCAAATCCAACCAAGAGCCAAGCTTCAATGCATGCTCATCTTCTCTACCAAGCTAATTATTAAGCTAAGCTATGCTAATATGAGTGATTATGTGAGGAGATGTACATCTTTCTCGTAAGATACTTCTTTTTCTTCTCAATCTACTCTCATACCCTGCTAGCTCTCACCATCTTCGAAGGTGTGTGAGGTCTTGGGTCTGAGAACGGGGATAATTCAAGTTGTGTTTGATTAAGTGTTTTGCTTGGTGTATGAAGCTTCCATCTTCATTGCACTAGCTAGTCTTGAAGGAACACAAAGAATTGTATTGTACAATGTCTCTCTTGATGGGAGAAACCATAATACAAAGCCTTTTGGAGGGGGGACCGGCTCCATGCAAATCCGGTCCTCAACTGTTGTCAATAGCTTAATTGCTCTCTCTTTTGAAAGTATTGTCGATGCTATCTAACTAGGTGTTATGCTTTTTGTTGCTCTCTCCACCCAAGCACTCTTGTAATTCTCATTAGGAATCTATTCTAATGAAATGCCCACTATATTCATGCTAATTTCCGCTACACATAAGATTTTAGGCCATTAAATGTTACATTGTCACTCAAGCAATGGATTGGCACTAGCATGATGCATCATGGAACAATGCAGCTCATTATAAGATACTTGCAAGGTATGCATATTGACTCTAGCAAGGATATATACACTTTCACACAGTGCTAGAGCATGTACGGTGGCATGCATCAATTTTGAGAGAGCTAGTGGGCATAAATTGTGACGAGATTCGTCCTTGTTCTTTTTGTGTATACTACTAGGTCCTATAATAGTACGAGTTATCGATCCACATTGGCCTTTAAGTGAGAGATTGTTGAGGTAAAGACGGTGTGCTTCTTATCCCGATCGAACACGTCAGAGGTGTTTGACCACCCATCAGTTGTACACACCTTACTCTTTTTTTAGATAGAAGAATAAGAGACTCTCTTGCACATGCAATAGAGAGGAATTCTACAAAGTTTGAAGCTCACACTCAAAGAACAAATCAAAGTGTGGCAACTCAAGCATGGGTGACAGGTGTAACATATAAGGTGTTTGATTTATCAATCGATCAAGTTTGACCTTTTAAGCCATTAATAATTGCAAAAGCGTCAATAGTACATGGTTTGAGCTATTTATATGCAACACATATTTATATGAAAAATGCACCTTTTTTCCTATTTAAAAAGCTCCCTCTTTTACGCTCACCTGGTACTATACGTTAACCCTTAGCGAATCCCTCAGGCTAAGAGCACATTACGTTGTTGTTGCAGTCTCACCCCAAATTTAAGAGTGTATTGTGGCTAAGGCCCTTGTGCACATTGGTGCAAAATCTTTAGTCCAATACCATGTTTGCTTACTATTAGTTACACATTTCTCAAGCATTCAAATAACTAAAGCGCCCTCATTTCAGGTTTTGATTAGGTGCAGACAACGACCAATTTCATCATGCATGTGGGTGGTCTTTTTGACCCATCATAAAGACTTGGGAAAGATCCCCTAAAGGCTACATGTCACTCGAGCTGTCAAGGGGGTTTGAACCCAAGACCTTGAACACAAAAGTCTCTTCCTCTTCCTCTTGCTCTTGCTCTTCTTGTGGTTTTGTCAAGATATTGGTATGTTAGCCCTTTGAAAATACAATGATTCAAAGGTAAGTTATATGTGAATGTTGCCTTGAAGAGTTGGCCTTATGGACCAGTTTTGGACGATTTCTTTGCAAAAGCGACTTGAAAGAGTCTTCGTCTCTCGTTTTTTTTTATCGCATGTCTTGCAAAGGATGGTTTTTTTTATCGCATGTCTTGCAAAGGATGGTTTGCACGCTTCGCAAGAGGCCAATCTTCTCACCCAAGTTCAAGTGTCCCTACACACCACAAAGGGGGGTTCATTGAGCTATGCAGGGGTCAATGCGACGAATTTCGAGTTGGGCTGTCCTTAGGCAAGGTTCACACTACCCATGTTTAGCTTACATGGACCAACTAGACGAGCTACCTGAAAGATTGCAATTCACATTGCACGTGTTTCAAGATATGCTATGGTGGCATGGCATGCTGACTCACGCCCAGGCAACACCTTTCTTCTTCCAGACTGGTCGAGCCTACGCAACAACACTTTATGTCGCCTTTGTACATGAGCACTGTGAACTACATTCGATGATGATAAAGCGGCCTCGAAGTAACTACGCGGAAATACGAGGAGTGGGATATGTGGAGTCTAAATACTTCTCCTTTTAGAAGGGAGCTAGGAGTGAAGTGGAAGAGTCTTAGGTGGAAAAAGTGTGTGTGTGAGAGAGAGAGAAAAAAAAAGTGTGTGTTGCCACATAAGCAAGCGACCCTTTAAAAAGCAAGTGGCTTTTTGGAGGGGTCGTTAGGAAGAGAGAAGGTGTCATGACTCATGATTTTTGCTTGCTTTTGGTTAAGTGGAGATACCCTTCCCTACAACCACCTACTAACTGCCCTTTTTTTTTGCATGCTCTTGCATGTCCTCCTCCCTCTCTTCCACCTTCCTTCCTTCTTCTACTGCTGCTTCCTCACGCTCACACTCTCACGTTTGACTACTCGCCCACACACACACACATACACGCACACTGACCCCTACACATACGCACTCACGCACGCACAAGTCGGTCACTGCTCGCTTCCTTTTAGCTCGTCCCTCCCAAGCTCTCACACCCACTCCCCCCCCCCCTCCTTTCTCTCGCACACAACTCGTACCCACAGGCTTCTTCTGCTCTTGATCCATTTCCCACACCTCCCCTCTGCATCTGCGTTCCCCAATCTTCTATCTTTGCAGCAATTCTGTGTGGTGCTCATATGAAGCGCTCTGGGTTCGAAGACCCGGAGCAGCAGCAGATCCTTATGCATGTGCCGAGACACCATCAGCTGCATGACTCGCAGAAATTTGAAATGAATGGCGGTACTGTAGTCCATCACTCATGCATGCTGACGAATGAGGCCGAGCTGATCACTCTACCCCATAGCCAAGCTCATATTGAAGGCGGTGATCGGCTAGAGGGGGAAGTCCTCATCTCGAACCGCCAGAAGGTCTTCCTGCAGGAGGCAGCAGCCTTCAACCGCCATAGCTGCCTTGGGGAAGCTGCTGCTTCAGCTTGGCAGGGCCCGAAAACGCGGGAATCGTCGGCCCCACCAGAAACTTCCCGAGATCCGGCCGGCACTCAGAGACCTGATTTAGTAAGGGCGAAGCATGCGGGAGAGCTGTCTGATGAAGGTAACATGGGCCTCAGCACGAAGTCTGACCTCAAGCTTCCCGGCAATCTGAGTCGAACGGGAATTACGTGCCGAATTTGCAACAAGCAGTTCCCTTCTGGAAGGGCTCTTGGTGGACACATGCGGGTGCACGGCCCCCTCTTCGCACCGGCATCTACTTCGTTAAGCAGAATTAGCGTTAGTGGCCCTAGGCCTGCTGCAAATCTCACTCACAGAGAAGTTGCTAACGAGTGTACTGCCCGTGATGAAGAAGATAACGTCCCACCATCGATCATAGATGCTCTTGATGCTGCTGAATTGGAGCAAGATTTACCTCTTCAAGATGGAAGGTCCGCACTAGAAGCAAGCAGTACTAACCATGGCGCTGATGAGCTTTTGGATCACGACAATGGCTATGCAGGTGAACTAGATGCTCATCATGCAGACACTGAGCAGGAGAAGGACCTCAATATTGACGTTGAGAGTCGAAGGTTTGTCTCTTTAGTCAATTACAATTCTCGGATTTCCCACCTCAACAGGAGTACTGAAGAAGCAAGGATTGAAGCTGCAAAACCACCCACAGCAGCAAGATCTAAGAGCCTCCTATACAAGCTGCGGCACAATCCAAAGAGAAGCCGTTGGTTTGCTGATCAAGAATTTGCATTTGAAGCTTCCATGGCCAACAGCTCTGGCAAGAATTCCCCTTCTGTAGAGGGGAATAATGTTTGTCCTGAGTGCGGTAAGGATTTTTGGTCTGAGAGAGCACTCTTTGGCCACATGCGGTGTCATCCTGATCGTGATAGGAGAATAGCATTGACCCGAGTCGAAAGCATAAACTCTGAGAAGCCAGGAGACACCATGGCAAGACAGCGCAGAAAGTTGAGCGAGTTGGTAGCGCAGAATTCGGAAATGCAGATTGGATCAAAGAAGGCAGAAGTGTATAGGAAGTGGTCAACAGAGATGGAAGCTTTGAGGGAATTCAGAAACGAAGCTTTGTCAGGGATTGAAGTGATAGGCACTCAGGAATTGGCAGACAAGACAGAAGGCGAAGGTGCTGCAGCACATAAAGAGCAGAGTGGATGCATTTCGTCCAGCATCATAATGAATGATGAGGTTGCACCAGCACGTTGGCAGGTTGCTGGTAGGCGATCAAGGAGAAAAGTGGGATTAAGCAAAGCAGGGACTATGGAGAATAGGGCAACTAGCTCATCATCTCCAGACGAGCCTGCTCTGACCTCAGAAAGCATCTCTCTTGAGCTTGGAGCTGTGGAGGAGCAGGAGATTCAAACCCCTGATTTCCTTATCTTGCTTGCGGACGCTGCTCGAAAGATCGAGGAAGAGACAGAGCTGACACTAAGCAGAGAGAAATCTTTTCATTTTCGCACCGATGTGAAAAGGTCTAAACATCAACAGATAGTTGAAGCTGATCATCGTTTGCATAGTAAGGATGTGCATGTTGATAAACATGAGGATGTGCCACCAGTACAAGACCTCCTCAACACAGGTGTGGTCAATGCAAAATATGAGTGCACTACCTGCAAGAAATCATTCAATTCCCATCAAGCTTTGGGGGGCCATAGAGCAAGCCACAAGAAGACAAAAGGTTGTTTTGCCCAGACTGGTTCAAGTGAAGCTAGGGAGGAGCAGTCGCTGCAAGAGGAGCTTGAGCTTCGCCATGTTCAGGAGAAAGGCAAGGTGATGGCCCATAAGAAAAGCCGACAACAGACGCAGCAAGGAGCGGCAGCTTTCAAAGGTCATGTATGCTCTATATGCCATCGCATTTTTCTTACAGGGCAGGCGCTGGGGGGTCACAAGAGGTGCCATTGGACTGGGGATCAGAAGCCTTCTGAAGCAGCTAGCATTGTGTCGACCAATAAACAGCTGTCATTGCAATCGGAGGGGCAGTCTGTGGTTGAAGGTGGCATAGACTTGAACATGCCTGCACCTATGGATGAAGATGCAGATGAGGTGGGCTTTGTTCCAACAGAGATGCATTCAATAAAAAGCGAAGTTGTCGATCAAGATGGGGAGGACGAGAAGGCAAATATGGACGGCTCTGATTTAGTACTAGGCACTTCAGCACTGGCTTGGGGCGCTGTCAAGGACTTGTTGGAGGATGATACGCGTCACTCGTCGTCACTGCGAAAGGAAACTGAGGCTAGGCATAGGTTTGATGGGATTTGGGGGCAGCATTGGCCAAATAACATTGGGGTAACTCCGTTAGGCCGACCAATGTATGCGATGCAGTCCCTAGTATAGTTAGCAAACATAAAAGCATGAGTCTATGCAAACCCAGTGCAAAATTGGGTGAGCAGGATTGCAAACATTTCTGTTTTAATTGTAATCAATGTGAATGTACTATTGAAATTGTGCAGAGTTTGGACACATCTTGATGCCGAGATTGAGTCGATTCACTGTGGTACCTCAATGTGGCATGTGTGTGTGTTTAGTACATGGACAGACAGCCCATTGTTTTGCAGTTTTTTGAATGTACCATATAGGTTTCGGAGATGTAGATCAAAAAATTGAGTATTTTGGCATCTGTTGTGGTACTTATGGTCATGGATCATTTGTAGTTGTTTATATGCTCATTTCAGTGTTCAGGATATGCTTCAGTACTTAAACCACACGTGAAATTTAAAGCGAGATTATGACCAATTTTTGAGACTCGAGCTCTATAGATGCTTTACATTTTACACCTTTTCCCTTCAATTTTCCTTGTCTTCTTGCTCCTAACCTGCTCTTTACTGTATCTTCCACGAGTATGGGCTCATGGGATCTACAGTGGGATGAATGAGCATTGTAGACCTCGAGCAAAGTAATATTAAAAAAAAAGTAATTTCGGGTACCTGAGATTTCTTTTGCGACAAAATCAATGAACCGATTGATGTCGGGTAGATGGATACTAGCCCTAGATGGATACAAGCCCTTGCTCCCATCTCCCCATGCTTGTGTGAATTATAGCCGAGGCTAACCTACATTATTAGATTTGTCAATGCAGACAATTGTAAATTGAGACACACTTTTCCCGAACATTGCATTGGCTACCTGGCCATAGTTAGCTCATGGTTGTACATTGGCTAACTCAGTGTATAAGACATGAAAAGAGAGGTTTATACACTTAGTTGCACATGCCCTCTCCCAAGAGCACCTAATTATGTGAGCATAGTAGAAAGAAATATGGCAAACGATACTCAAATAATGTGAATAGGGTCAAGGGGTTGAACCTTCCACCTCGTGCCCATTTCAATACGAAGGACCTAGTTACCGCATCTAGAAGTCGCCTGCACAAGGTGGCATGTGGCACTCAAGGGGTGCACTATGCCATTCCCTATTAAAATCTATGAGACTTCTCTAAATGGTCTTACAAGGACGTGTGGTGTAAAAGAGAAACTTTCTAAACAACATTGGTTAACCATTGGTGATAAGCAATTGGTTGGGCATGATGAATATGGTATATGAGAAAGATTGCCTGCAATATCTCGAAGAGCATCGCCCATCATAAATGCAAAATTTGTCAAAAATAACTTGTATAGAGGCGATGTCTTGCTGTCTCGGGAGGTTCCACTTCCAAAAACACCTATAGCATGTATGCTCAAGAGGTATTTCTAAAATCAATCTACACGGGCACTTCACCATGACTAAAATGACACCTGCTTTAAAACTAACGTTTTCAAAATTTCAATTTTTGACCCGTCTTGTACATGTAACTCTGTAACTCGTAGAAGTTTGAAAAAACCCTGCAGGTGAACTCATGTGCTACACTAACATATTTTGAAGTGGAGCCCTTGGACTTGTGGGGGCGGAGGGGGGGCTTGCAAGAATCGCATCGTATTGTGGGTTTTTTAGAGGGATGAGAACATTAGGAGACAATTGATGAGAAAGCAACTTTGAACTTGAGGGAGGTTAAGACTTTTGGTGATGAGCAAGCGTAGAGTGCATGAAAATGAAGATGAAGAAGAAGGTGGCAAATTGAAATGTGTGGTCACTGTTGGGGAGGAAAAGAGGGAGTAATATGTTAAGGGAGGGGAGACATGATGCACATTGCAACCTACGTGATTCTAATGGGCTAACGACTTTTCATCATAAGTTTTGTCTTGGACTCCTTCAAAGATGATGACTTTATGGTTAGGCGTAAGGGGGCAACGTTGGTCATCACACTCTCTCTCTCTCTCACTCTCTCTCTCTCTCTCACACACACACACCTTGTGACTCTCTCTCTCTCTCTCTCTCTCTCTCTCTCTCTCTAAACACACACACCTCCCCACCTTGTAAAGGTCTTCCCATAGGCTTTGCTTTACTTTCAAAACACTTACTTTCATTTCTCATCATTTTGGTAAAGTAGGGAGGACACTTAGCATACATCCATTAATATTTTGTGAGATAGCTTTTGAGCTTTTGAGTGTGTTTTAAAAGCCTTGGTTGCAAGTTAAGGACCTTTCCTTTCGGTTGCCTATCAAAATCTCTCCCTGCCTCTCTCTCTCTCTCTCTCTCTCTCTCTCTCTCACACACACACACACACTCAACTGATTTTGATGTGCAACCTTGTCCCTTTGCGTTTTTAGAAGTTCTTTCACAATCTTTAACTCTTTGTACATCATCTCCACCCCTTTTACAACCATAGACACCTCTAAATCTATTTCCTTAGCCATTCTTTCAAATATTCTCCTTTTTTTCAACCCTTCTAATAATGGTTGAAATTGTACCTTGCCTCCTCACTCTTGAGTGTATTCTTTTGTATGCTTCAAGAAGGCATGTGGCAAGTATGCTTGATGGGATGGATCATTGTGCATGTGTGCACACTCACACACTTTCTTCTCTTAAACCTTGTCGTTCTCAACCCGATGACTTCCTTAACAAGAAATTTCACACATGACGGTGAATTATTTTTTAAGAAGCTCTTTATCAGAGATCTCTAGAATGAGAAGAGTGTAAGCATGAATTGAATTTTGAAGCCTTCAACCATTCAATATGTTACTGCTCTCAAATGTGATCTGCGTAAGTTTCCTTTTAATCCCCATCGCCATCACCAACGGTGTCACAAACATGAGTTTTACATTCAGTACACATTAGAGAGGTGCAAGTTGTGCTCTTCAAGAGGAAAGTCGGATCTCTTACCTCTTCATGAGCTTGTAGTTGTTCATTGAAAGGTAGATGGTGTATGTGTCTATCAAAGAAGATAAAAGTATTTTCGGCCAAACATTCCCAATTGAAAGTTCTCTCTTAATGAACCTAGCTGAGACCCCACAAGGGGGCCCGGCGGGGGGGGGGGGGGGGGGGGGGGGGGGGTCAACCGTGAAGCTAGAGAATTCATTGAGCATCTAGCACACACCCATTTGGAAAAATATGCACACCAACATGTTCACACAAAATTCACATGACTAAGTGCCACACATGCTTTGATTGGACAAGAGAGGAGACACATCATAACTTGGTACATAGAACAAAATCCAACATGCACAACAACCTTGCCTTAGGATTGGACTAGTGACCAACTCCATAGAGATTAAACTACTAATAAAGTCACACAAACTACGCCAGATTGGCTACAAAGTGTCTATGGTATCAGACACTAAAGATCCCTCCCCTCAAACAATGAATCATCTAGGGCCAAATTATCCCAGCTATTCCAAAATTAAACTCGATGATGAGGTCGAGAATCATTCGTATCCTCTATAGTACATCATTAGTATGTCACTACAAACCATTCTATGTAGTGTAAACATGGAGATTGCTCCACGTTTCCTCCTTGTCTTCTTCTTCTACTTCTTCGTGATGTGGAATGTTGACTTGCTCCTTCCTCTTGAACCGGCCGCAACTACTACCTTTAGTTGGACACTTGATTGGTGGATGACCCTTTTTTTTTGCTACAAAATGCATTTTTGTAGCAATCCTTGGAATAGTGTCCTAGCTTACCACACTCGTAACATTTCTTTTTATTGAATAAAGTAGGTGAAGAAGTTGTTGGGGTTAAGGCCTATGTGCCTTGATCGGTCGCCCGGGTCATGGGCGCCCGCCCACTGTTACCCTATACTTATAGTGAGTATATTGTATAGGGGGAGCTGTCACTTCACAGTCTCCCCACCCACATCGTGTGTGTGTCTCCTTCTCTCTCTCTCACTCTCCGTCTGTGGTGCTCCCCGATCCCCTTCAATTGGTATCAGAGCGTAGGTACGGAGGGAGCGCGTGTGTGCACAGTCACGACGACAACGAAGAGCCAACAAGCAGTAGAAGATTGAGTTCAAAATTCTGTGCAGAAGACTTGCTGTGAGAATGCAATGGGAGCTTGTGATCTCAGTTGAGAGTGATGTATGCTCTTGTGGAAGCTCAGAAAGAAGTGTGGAAGACTGTGTAAGTGAAGGTGCTACCCTAAAAAACTGTGTGTGCAGCAGCACTGTTTTCATATTCGTTTTTCTCCTTGTAGAATGCAGATCTGAGAATTCTTTAGGGAGAGCCCATCCGTTTCGACGTGGTCTACAACTTTGCAGAAGAAACTTTTTACAAATTTCTCACCGTTTTGCTGATATTCAGCTCAGACTGACTGTATACATAAAATCCAGATTTTCTGTTGTCGCATTGTGTGCGAGTTTGATGCACTTTTGGAAGCACGGGAGATGCTTGAAGTTGAGTGCATAAATTCTGAGCTGAAGATGCAATTGCAGCTTGTGTTAAGCTTGTGGTTTGAGGGTTTTTTGGTAGACTTCGGCAACGAAGTACAGAGGCGTTTACACACCACCGAAGCGATCTCTTGAGAGACAGTTTTTTGGAGCACACAGGTGGAGCTTCTTTCACTAGTTTTCACAGGATACTTTGGCAGTGATTTTGTGCTTGGATTCATGGTCTTTGCGGATGGTTTGCATATGGTTATGGCGCATGGTTGATGCCCATTATACATGCATTTTGGCGAGCACTTTCAAGTGCCAGTGAGCTCTCTTGAGAGCATTGTTTTCGCATTGATCAAGTTTTCGGATTGCAAATCTTTTGGCGCTTATGCGCGGTCACTCCGTTGATGTAGTTGAGTGCGGATTGCCATTGTATGTGAAAATGTGGAGCCATTTTGGCATTTCTACTCATTGGCATTGAGTAGTGTTATGGTTTATGGTAGATTTTGTACTTGAGTTTTTTGCTCAGTTTTCAGGGAAAATTCTGTCGGATTTTTCTCAGATTCTCGCCATAGTTTGTGATCGAGTGTTTACTCTCACTTTGACAGGTTTTGTCAGTTTGGACACAGTTTTGTGTTTTTGTATCCACTCTCGCAAGAGTGAGGAGTTTTGTATCTTTCTTTGCTTGAGACAGTGGTTTGCTCTCAGGTGGGAGAGTCTTGTGATCTCGAGCATTGTTTGCCATAGTTTTGCAGAGCTTATGCATGTATGTTGAGTGTAGTTTGATGCGCATTGATTGCTCATTGTATTGAGCTTGCAGGACAATGGTTATTTTGTGTTGATAGCCATTGTGCGTCGAAACTCTCGCGAAATTTTCCCAGGAGTTTTATGCGTATCATTTATGCGATCTGGGTAGAGATTGCGGGTTGCACTCAGCATTTGCGTGCGGTGTTCTCTGCAGGTGGGAGATTTGTGCATGTGTATGCTATGCATCGATACCGCACAGTGTGGGCTTGGTGATTAACTCACAGATTGCAGTGTGATACTAGAGCAGGTGAGGCTTGTATTGACATTGCGGGAGCTCTATTTTAGAGTGTGTCTGACAGGTTTTACATTGTGTTTCTGGCCATATTTGTAGACAGTTTTCAGGTGTTGTTGGTGAGGTGGTTTTGCTTTCTAGTTTGCTACATTCTGCTCATGGCAGAGACAGGTGATCGCTCAGATTATGATCTCTCTGAAATGTGTATGTTTGATGGGTCAGACTTTGCAGCATGGAGAGAGTGTATGCTTGATGCATTGACACAGCGAGGGTTGCATCAACCATTGAGCGGTGATGCAGGTAGACGTTCAAACATGTTTGACGATCAGTGGCAGGAGCTAGAGGAGATGGCACTATCTACACTCTCTTTGCACCTTGCAGAATCTGTATATGCTCTTGTTATGTATGAGACTACTTCGAGAGCACTTTGGCGCAGATTACATGATATGTATGATAGATCTGAGTCATCAAGGACTCGTGTGAGACATGTACATTCACGAACATGCCGACAGGTGACATGTTGGTATTGTGGTCATTCTGGACACGTTAGACAGCGCTGTTTTCGTCGTATGCGACATCGTAGGAGACATGGCTGTCTGAGAGATGTATGTAGTGATGCCATGGACTCAGTTGCTTTGACAGTTGAGGCAGATGTAGTGTCGTGGTTGCTAGACGCAGATGCTATGTTTCATGTCACGCCGCATCGTGAATGGTTTTGTAGATATTCTAGCGGGATGCTTGGCAGTGTACGTTTGACCGATGGATCGGTGCATGCGATAGCAGGTGCAGGAGATGTGAGATTGTTATTATCGAGTGGTGCATCTTACTTGTTACGACATGTGCGCTATGTACCAGATTTGATAGTGAGTTTGATCTCGATTGGTCAGCTTAGAGATTGTGGATGTCAAATTTCGCTACGAGAGCGAGATTTTGTGATGCATTTGGGTTCGCTAGTGATTGCGAGAGGTGCTAGGAGTGGTACAGGTTACCTATTGCATGTGGATCACGGGAGAGACGGTGTTGTCTCTGTGATCATGCAGCCAGGTAGAGAGCGAGAGAGCAGGCGAGTCTCTTTTGATTGTGGGTTGTAGGATGCTTTGCATGGAGTGCAGAGCAGTGACCTTGTTGTGCAGGTTGCGTCTACGGATGCACAGGTAGAGCGGGACAGCTCTAGTGAGTCACAGCAGGATGAGTCATCAGAGGTGATGACAGAGATAACTCACATGGATGCTGAGATGTCGGTTATTGTGGAGTCATTTCTTGATATGCTTATGCCAGAGCTTGATGCAGATTCAAGACAGATGGATACTCTTGGTACACATGTGATATGTGGTGGGCACGAGGAGTCACTCCAGAGCTCGGAGTCAGAGTGCCATGGTCTCTATGATAGGGGACAGGATTGCCATGAGTTGAGTTCTGAGTTGGAGGTGGCAGAGGTTGCCAGGGTTGCATCAACGTTCCGTGTCCTCATGTACGAGATGTTGATCTCAAGGCCCGCCATAGCAGCTGCAGTGGGAGCATTTGCAGCAGGGTTGATTAGTTGTTCGATGACTGATCTCAACATAGAGCATAGGAGAGGTTTGCAAGTATTGGACCGATACTTGCAGGAGTGCATGAGCTCTTGTAGACTCTTTGCAGAGCTTGGAGCTAGCTCTGTGTGGCTTCCGCAGCGGGATGTTTGTCTATAAGTAGAGCCGGATGCACTAGCTCATCGAGAGTCAGTGGGCATAGGTTGAGAGAATCTCTCACCTTCTATTAGTTGTACACTAGTAGATCTTTCTTAAAGGCACATTAGCTTTTAAGTGGGAGGTTGTTGGGGTTAAGGCCTATGTGCCTTGACCGGTCGCCCGGGTCATGGGCGCCCGCCCACTGTTACCCTATACTTATAGTGAGTATACTTTATAGGGGGAGCTGTCACGTCACAGTCTCCCCACCCACATCGTGTGTGTGTCTCCTTCTCTCTCTCTCTCACTCTCCGTCTGTGGTGCTCCCCAATCCCCTTCAGAAGCAACTATTGCTAATAAAGATACAACTAAAGCTCCTCCTCCATTTGAGCTTGATCTCTTCAATTACTTTCTCTCTTCCTACTGCAATGAATTTGACAACATATTGAATATTTGATGCAGGTTGGTTCCTTCTCTTTCAAAAACTGATAACATGATGATGAATGAAAAATACTTAAGAGAATTACGACTTTATCATCTTCGAAAGCCCCACATTTGGTGTATGTGAATTGAGTGATAATACTTATTAGTCTATTGACTAAATAGGAAATATCCTCCCCTTGAACCATAGTCACTTTATGCAAGTTTTATTTAGGCTAATTTTGTTTTATTTAGTTCTTATGCCAAAGTTTTGCTTTAGTATTTTCCATGCCTAGATTGCTAAGGTCCCGAGGGGTTCACCTCAAAATACATAAGTGTAGCACGTGAGTTCACCTGGAGAGATTTTTTATATACCAAAGAGTTAGAGAATCACATGTACAAGAGGGGTTTAAAAATAAAAAAATTAAAAACAAGTTACAGGTTTATGAAGGAAGCGGAGTTTTTTAATTCATGATGAAGTGTGTGTGTGTGTGTGTGTGTGTGTGTGTGTGTGTGTGGAGAGGTTTTAAAAATACCTCTCGGACACACTTGCTATAGGTATTTTTGAAAATTGTACCCCCGGGGCTAAGGTGCACTCATATATGAAAAATGTACATAATTTTCATGAAATGTAGTGGTAATTATCCCAAAGGCTTGCTCATCTTTGGGTTGGGTTTGTGCACACATTGTAAGATCCCGCATCTTCAGATCTCTTTTAAAAATGAGATAAATAATTTTGTAAATCCATATGATTTAAACTTCATCATTTGTGACATGAATGCTTGTTATACAATCCAGTAGTGTTTTAAAAAGTAAAGCATCATTGTTTTCAATCTCTACTAGGCCCAATGGACTCACGGTTTGGTTTTGGAAAATTATGTTTTTTCTTGTTTTTTTTTCTTTTTGGTGCTTTTTAGCATAAAGGAGAGCCAAATTCTTTACTACCAAATCCCATGAAGCTATGGTGCTTTCCTAGTTCTATCGGACCTAATGGAGAGTGGTTCAATTTTAGAAAAATAAATTCAATTTCTATAGTGCTATCAGACCTAATGGAGAATGGTTCGATTTTAGAAAAAAAAAAATCAATTTTTGTGTTTTTTTTGCTTGTTATGCTTTCTAGTGCTTTCCAAAATGCAATATGCTTTTTAATAACAGTCAACCCTCAAAAGTCGTGTTTTTTACCACTAGATGTACGCAAAATGGTCGCATTACATATGAACGATAAAAAGAAAACTTTCATGGAAAGAATTTTACATTTTAATTATTTCAAGTGCTATGGTGAGGCCACCATTGTATTAGTTGCCAAGATTCCATTTAATTAATTTGAAATGTCCATAATTGAATGTTAGGATTTAAATTAAGGGGTAAGTGTTGAGTAAAAAAGCAAAAGCAAAGTATGGCTTACGTTTAAGAAAAGAGAGGATTTTCTAAAACAAAGAATTCTTTTGGGAAATATTTTGGAGCCAGACTCTATCTCTCCTACTTGCAAGAAACCTACATAAGTTAGATGAGGGGCACATACAACAGTAGAAACATTTACATAGACACATAGTTATATACATACCTACATCTATACACCTACCAATGACAAAGCAAGCTGTCCATTATCTTCTTAATGCTCTTCGTAAAAGATGTTACTTGTCACATGAGAGAAGAAGAAGCTTCTCTCTCTTCTTCTTTCATGGAAATTATGCTCTTCGTCGGCAACATCTTGGTGTCTCTACATAGCTCTCATCAGCACTCTCTTGCAACAATGCAAGAAGCCTTTCAACAACCAAAAACTACTCTCGGACTATGGTAAAGAGATCTCAATTCCAAAGTCATCGTCTCTTTCTCTCTCTAATTTTCTTTCCATTCCATACATGAAATTTACACTCAGTTTGATGATTATATGTACACAGAGGTCTGCATGGGAGTGTCGGAAGTGTATAATATCCATCCTTGGTAGGGACATTGTTTTTTGGTCATATTTCCCAAACCGCTACAAATTAGGTCAAGTCCTTTGAATTAGAATTAACCACATTGTTTAGAGCGATTTGTCTTATATGGTTCATCTCCATACACCACTTGTGTAAAGAGTTATGGTCAATTTAGAGCTTGTTGTTTTTTGCATATTTTGGGACTCAATATTTAAGGAGGGATATTGTATGTACTCGCTCGATGAAGAGCCCACATAGATAAGTCATAACCTTAATTAGATATGCTAAAATATAAATTTAATTCAGTGTTATCAAGTCATGAGTGTAACTAATGGCTATGGGTACGGGATTGGCTACATGTAGGGGTGCTACCAAGGAGTAGTACCATATGGGGTTGTACGTTTGATGTGAAGTTTATATATCTTTTATAACTTGTTTTGGTGATTTGATTCCAATTTCTCGATGCCCATCAAGATATGTGTTTATGGTGGATGGTCAACCTACACCAAGTTGTATAGTCACCCTACACCAGTTGTACAGTCGATTGTACATATAACAACTTTTTGTATCATAGAATTGGTATGAGTCTTATACGATTAAAGTGATGGGACAAGGTGATAGTCTATATTATAGATCTGAGCTTGCTGCATCCGGGACAAGGTTATACACTCTCTCTTGTGTGTTATGAATGCTCACAAAAATAGGAAAATTTTTATTTTTGCATTAAGATTGATTTATGGCATATACTTACCCAAAGTGATGAGGTTGTTTTGTATCATGATTATGGTCATTTATTGATGATACATTGTTATGCTTGGAAATTTGAAAATCATATGCGGATGTCTCGTGTGCATGTATGTAGTGTCGTTCATCTTTCTACGACTTGTTCTATGTGAAAGGAGGATAAGGTACGGTATGATATGTCATTCGCATATGATTAGCAATGATTAAATTGGAATTTTGAAAAGGTTTTACTCTCTGATCAAAAACTTGGTTTGCATCAAGATTATGGTTCATAGGTTTCTTATAGGTTATAAGTTTGATAGTTATGGATACAGTCAAACTCCAAGTGTGGGAGTTAGCTTTTAGGGATGATTTTTGTTTTTGATTAAGGACTAAATTTCCTTTATTGAGTTATGGTTGTAATCACTAGATGTGACTCTTGGATTATTTTTCTAGATAGGGTTATGCTACCCAAGTACTACTAAAATTTTTGCAACCATATGTTGTACTAAAATGGACTTGCAAGGATGGTTGTGCATCACCCAAAGAGAGGTGGATCCTCACCCATCATGTGATGTAATGATGGATTCATGGTTCATGGTTTTTATTAGGATTGATGGTTTTGTCTCTTGGCCGCGCTGGCAACATATGTTGGTATAAGCTATGAGAGCCATACAAACGGTTTATGGTTCATGCTAAGGGTAGAGACACAATATGATTGATTGTCTTGGAAGAAACTATTTGACAGATACTCTGGTTGCATAAATAGGACTAATGTTTCTATTGATATCCACAATCTTTGGACAACCACCTAGGAATCTGCACTACACGACAATAAAGGGGAGGTATATAGGGGCCAGCTATGTTGTGTTTAAGTACGAGGGATTAACTAATGTTGGATTTTCTTGCACTATTGAATCGGCTCATCTAAAACATTTTTTGTTGAAGTTTATGATGTACTCATATTTTATAGCATTAATTCATGATTCATGCAAGTCTCATTTCAGTTGAAGGACTAAATGTTCTCTCATACTTCTCCAATGTCCATATATGTACTCTATTTCACCCTCCACTATTTCCTCTCTTTCTTCTCTTTTGTCTTACATATATTCACCCTCCACTTGGTCATTTTTGAGTCCTCTTTTATTCATTCACATTTAGGAATAGCACTACACGCTAGTTACCTCTGGGTGCAATCCAGATGATGGCTTAAAATCCATAGTATTTCATGCGTGAGAATTTCCTCCCCTCCACTCTGATGTAATTTAAGTTGTGTACCAATGAAAGATGTTCAATTATATATTTCTTGCATGGAACAACATACTAGTGAATTTGAGAATTTCTCAATTCCCACTTTCAAAATGAGCTTAAGATTTGAACACATCGCCAAATCTTAGCCAAAGTTTTGAGAGCATGGCTCAAAAGAGCTTTTCAAGTACTATCTTATGGGAGGAGCAGACCTTAACAAATAGTTTGAGACTTGTTCATATGGTGAAATCTTTAAGCCATTGGTGATTCCCAAATTGGCTGTAAAGTCTCAAACTCTCTAATATGGTGTTATAGTCCCCTCGGTATGGAATCTCTCGATCGGAATATAGAGCCAAAAATCATAGGAATAACCTAAAGATTGATGCTAGTCGAGTTAGTTATGCATCATGCAGGAATTCATCAATGTTGTTTGAAAAAGAATACTATTTTCGTAAAGGCTAATAACGTCTGATGTTGATTGGAAAGTGGTTGAATATGTGTGTGTGTGTGTGTGTGTGTGTGTGTATATATATATATATATATATATATATACACATATATACATGTATGTATGTATGTATCCCATGTGTATGCACACACAGTCACCCACTTGCTTACATGTGTATAATCTCATAAAAACAACAAAATTGCCAAAAGAAAATACAAATTCATGCGCATATTCCCCATGCATGCACCCATATAATAATAACGCACAAAAACCTATAGTTCACAACAACTAACACGCTTCCCTACTAGCTCGAGCATACATCAAATGAACCAACGACTATGAGATTACTTTTCAATAGCTATTTGTTGGACAAATTTGACCTTAAATCTTCCAAAACTTCCTCAAGTCAATCAGATCTACCACCAACTGGTGCCATGCAGCACCTAGTAATGAGAAGTGGGTAGCTTCTATCTGCTACACCATAAGCATTGTAAATACCAATCTACACATTTTTAAGTATACAACCTAGCTTTTTTCCTTGACAATAAAACCATTTATCGTTAGCTCAAGCACCATCTATCCTATCTTTCTTCGTCACTTGTTGTTATACTTTAAGACTCCGAGATCCTTTGTATAAGATCATCTCTCTTTAGCTAGCGCATTGCATGGGCCATGCTAGGGGCACCTAGCATGTATCATCGCCACACTTTTTCCATGTGGAACCAAAGAGCACCATCAACACTATGTAATCCAAATTGGCATGGTGATCATGCTTACCACTAAGATAATCCAAAACGGCCTCTCCACTCCTATATAAGGCACCTATTGAAAACACAAAAGGAGGGAAGCATACCCAAAAAATGATTAGAACACTGTCAAATGTGCTACATTTATATCAAATGAGGAAGAGAAGGATATCTATATATATATATATATATATATAGAGAGAGAGAGAGAGAGAGAGAGAGAGAAGGATAAATAGTGAGAGAAGGTTACATGGGCAAGATAGAGGAATGCAAAGTAGAGAAGGGTACGCTAACAAAAGCACAAAAGTATTGCTTGCTCTATGGAAATGCACTACAATTTAAGAGCATACAAACACAAGAAAGGATGTGTCATGGCACTCACACTCTCTTCACCATCACAAGGATTTGCTTATGAGCAGCATGGTGCACCAACCATTATCACTTTTCTTGAGCCTATTAACAAGCATTTTTTCATGGACCATATGGCAAAATGATCTTGTGAAGTAGCCATTGCACCCTTGCTCTCCCCAAGCATGGCAATGTATTATAACCTACATGAATACAACTTGGCAAAAGTCCGTATGCCTTCTCTTACTACAGCTCTCTCATGGTTGCTGGTCATTTTTTGTGATGCATGATGTTTTAGTTTTTGCATTGATTTATAAGAAATATCTAGCATCACCACTCTTCTTAACGTAGATCTAGTGGCCATTGTGTATTGTTGTTTTTTGGATGTTGCATGGTTACACACAACCATTTGCAGAACATAAAGGAATAAAGCCAATAACAAAACAGTGCCATCAAATTTTATAGGGAAGTCTTACCATAAACGCTATATATTCATGGTAGTGTCAACCCCTTTTCAAGAGGTTTTGACCAAAACATTTTCGTAACAAAATCTTTACATCTACAACCAATTTGGTTTTACCATGCACTGGGAGGATGATTCATTTAGTCCTACAAGAGCAAGGTGGATAAGGCATATGTAGACGTCTTGATTTATGATGAAAAAGGTGAAAAAAGCATATTTTTCAAGGGATTTCTACTGAAGGATCCTCACTCTAACAACAACAAATTTTTTAACCCTAAGGCTTGAATGTTTCACAATCCTAGGAATTGTACAATAACAACAATAATGGAAACACAATTAAGGCATATGTAGGTGTCATGATTTATTATGAAAAAGGTGAATTTTTTATTTTTCAAGGGATGTCTACTAAAGGATCCTCAATCTAACAACAACAAAGTTCTTAACCCTAAGGCTTGAATGGTTCATAATCCTAGGAATTGTACGGTAACAACAATAATGGAAAGACAAATAATGCCGAACTTAAGTAGCTCAAAGTAAGTTTGCAAGCCCATTCTCTGGGAGCTCATCTTTACTTCCAGAGCCTTCGGGATGTCCTCTCTCTTTGGGCATGATACGTACATCGACACATGTGCCCTAGGAGTCCTTGAATTTGCATGGAAAACTTTAGTTGAGGCCAATTTTACGTGTTCTTTATCTATCCAACATGCGGTTGCTTGCCGGATACTTTCATCCTCTAAGTGGTAGGGCTCTAGCTTTTCCATCATCTCCTTGACGGATTTCTTCTTCGGTGTTCCCCTGCTATCTTAGATCATAGTGCTCCTACCCATCATTCTCCTTTGTTCAACCATGCAAGGTTTTATATTTTCAAGCTTTGCTCGAGTATGTTTGAAGTTGATATATGGCTGAATATTTCATACAGTTCCGTTGTTTATAATGTTTTTCTTTATTTGTTTTCATGTGTTGCTGGAGCGTAGTAAAATGATCAAGGAAAGCCAAGAAAAACCCGATCAATCTGGGACAATTTTGTGGCCACAAATTCAAGGGTAGAGCAACAACAAAGGTCAAGGATCGTGGCTTTGTGGTGTAAATGTGGACTAGTGTGACAAACCAAATGCAATTGCGCATCTAAGATGAAAGAAAATGGTGTACCTATTTGAGGGAACACTATTGATAGCCACTCTGAAGGCTTGTATTGTAGCAAAAGAAAAGAGCAACTTGGTGTAGCTTTGATTTGCGACTTTAAGATACAAATAATGAGCAATGAAATGCATTATTTTTTGTGTTGTTTGGGCCAGAGACTCGTTTTGATTAGAGATGCGTGGTTGCTAAGATGAATTGTGATGTTGTCATCGCGATTATTCATTGATGTCATTAGTCCTTGGTTGGAAAATAGCTTAATCCATATGGCATGATGATAGAGAAGAGTTGTGTTTTTTCATTGTGAGAATTTTGATTGGGATTCTCTTCCTACAGCAGCTTAATGATCGTGGGCTTAATGATCAGGGTTTCTCCATCTCTCTCAAGATTGTTTTCACGGTGTTAAAGAGCTCGCTTCTTCTCCCTCTAAGAATGTTCTAGTAGTGTTAAGATCTCTCTCTCTCTCTCTCTCTCTCTCTCTCTCTCTCATACGCAAAAGAAAGCCAGTTCTTACCTCCTTAGACAGCAGCATTTGATGGCTCAGGCAGAGCAAAACAATTTCCATATTTATCTGCAAAGGGCAAAAAACAAGAGACAAGAGACTGAACCCTGCGATAGCTGCCAAGCTCCAATAATTCAAATAACCATTTACAGAGCAACAATGGGGGCTTTTTGGCAGGTTAAAAATATTAACCTTGTGAATTTGTAATTGTATTGCCAAATTACGAGACAAAGGTGGCATCAGAAGGTTCAAGCACCTTGAAGAGGCATCCAAATGACACTGACCTCAATCTAATAAAAACACGCACTATGAGCAATACTTAAAGCATACTTGTGTATGCTCACTGGACAATTCGACAGCACCAAGGTCGGGAGGGATAGGAGACCCACATTTATCGGCAATGCTTATGCGACCTTGATTATAAGGGTATCAAAAAAGGGATCCCCCACCACCCACCAGAGGCTTGAACCACCTACCTCCTCCGGGAGAAGCCATTGCCAAACCAAAGGGCCCCAAGTGCTGGCGGATGAAAGGCGGAATTGTTACTTTACAGTATATTTGCGGACAGCATTCACATGTATTGTGCATGTGGTTCACATAGAGTTTTATTGATAGCACATGGGATCATTCGGTCTACACAATTCACTCTTTCAGTTCACATAGAGTATGCACTTTAGACTTCACTAGTTCACTTCCTAGATTGTGTTCGACCATCGTGAGGCTGGTACATTGTATTCACTACTGCACCAGGACCATCCCCAGCACAATTTTCAGGCTAATCGTCTAGCGTCCATGGCACTAGCACTGTTTCATCACTAGAAAAACACGCTTAAGATAGGCTTATATGCATTGAGCACTGGCTATTATATCACTTCAATAAATGTTCACAGTGACCACATTCTATCCGATAATTTCAACCTAGGTGAACTTCACCACCTTGGCACCTTGACTAAAAGCTGAACACTTTATCTTTGTGATAGACAATAAAGCTCAGCAAAACCACAAATTTGACTGTGCCCGCGCAAGAGCATCAATTGCCCCACTTCAAAACAATATACATGAGAAACAAAATACCAAGAACCCTTGAGATTGTTGAAAACATCTGCCAAATGAGCATCCAATGACTCAAGAAACAAATATATCCCAAGGAATGGAGTAGAACCCTCGACCTTGTTTAAATCAGTTGGCATTACCCATTGTACAAGATTACCTGGTCCCACTTGACAGATAAATGCGGTGTATGTTGGTATTAGTCAATTTACGACGACAAGTAGGACACTTCTTTTGTGATTTTATAGCTCCCAGAATGCAAGGCCTGCAGAAAATGTGACCACAGACCGTTGAAGTTTCTTCCTTCATTGTATCCATACAAATGGCGCACGTCAGCTGGACATCTTTAGATGGCTCTGGTGAAACCTGTGGAGCCTTTCGCTTCTGCAACAAAAAGAAAACCATAATTATTCAAACTTTGAAACCATGGAAGAGAAGCCCGACAGCTAAGGTTCATAAACTAAGTCAGAAGTCCGACAGCTAAGGCTCATTAAGTATGTGTTTACGCAATACAAAAAATATAAGGAACAATGGGGTCAGGTTACGATGGATGTGTGGGTGTGTAAAGACAATACCCAGAGGCATCTGACACAGAAAAGGCAATCAATGGCATGCTCACAAGAGCTTTCATGAGTCTTTCAAAAATGTTACTTGCTTGGGAAGCAAGGAACATGAAAATATGTACACAACGAGGAGGCTCACACCAAGAGCTAAAAATAAACTTTGCTATCATGCAAACTTCTCTTGGAGACTTGACTGTAATTAGACAGTTTGACAAGCTGAAAACAAACAAGAATCAACACTCTGTTTGTAGCAAACCACTTTCCTCCCTTGATTAGCCATTTTTTTACGCCTTTGTACTCGTAAAACAATCGCGTAAATCAAGCTCTCAATGCATCTGACTCTCCCTGTACTCCAACGCACAATCACCACATTGAGAAGTGTAACCTCCCCCTACAGCAAAGCATTCAAGTTGTCTGACCTTCGAATTCTAGTGTTGACCATCTTATGTAGCAGTCCATCAGGATTTGTTTGATGCAAGCTGTTGTGTGGTGGAGCAAGGTGGAAAGGTACATAATATACGGTTCCGATTCAATACGTAAGGTACGTACCTTTGTACTAATAAAATTTCAAGGTACATAATATACGGCTCGGATTTGTACTGATAAACTTTTAAGGTGCATAACAATACGTACCCTTTTATTTTTACAAATTCTATATTTTTACATACAATCATGTATGTATTACAGAATGTCTGCAATGACCCTGCTCCAAAGACAACTATGTAGCTATCATAACGTATAAGGTTTTTTATCGTGAGTGTGGAGAAACTCTTATGGGCATGTCTCTGGATTTGTTTGTTGAGTCTAAAGGCCCTCTCGCCACCTCTTGTACATACCTATTAATTTTTGGGTGTGAACCACCCCTCGGGTCACTTAAGTAGGCCTCTAAAGTAAGAAAAGCTGCCACTTTCTTAAAGGACAATGCGCTTACATGGTGGACGACACTATTAATGCAAGGACAGGCACCCGCCACTTCGGTTTACTTCAAGCAAATATTTGCATCTGCTTGGCTGTCAAATGAATTTGAAGCCGACGTCATGACAGATTGGCACTAGCTTACTTCAGCTACATGCAAGAGCTTGCTGGAGTACAATTAGAGGTTTTGTAAAGCGTTACTCTCAGTGACCTCCTACAGATTTGTGCCATTGACAGAGCAGATAGAGAAGTATTGTTGTGGGCTGCCTAAAGGGCTTCGGGACTACTATACCAAGAACAGAGAGGCTACCCTCACTCAGCTTATGGAAGTTGCTAACACTGGTCTTGCCTTGTTGAAAGGAGAGGACGGTGGGTCTCCGAGCAACGAGAAAGGAGGCAGCAAAAGCAAAATTCAGCGAAGAAGCCCTTTGTGAAAACGGCTCCTAAAGCGTCACAGGGCTCAGAAAAGGCCACCAACGACAAGGATTCAGCCGGGACTTCTGGAGCGCAGGCAAAGAAACACAAGAGGAAGCCTTTTGTGCACAAGTCACTCGAGGAAAAGAAGGTCCTAATGGCTGAAAATAAATGCTTTATATGCGAGCAGCCTGGTCACTTTGCTACCAATTGTCCACAAAGGAAAAGACCAGCTGACTCAGATGATAAAGTGGACTAGAAAGGCAAGAAGTCTAAACCCATGGCAGGTTTGGTGCCAGATATGGTGGGTGATAGGCCCAATACAGATGCCAGTGAGTTATGCAAGGCATGGGGTAAAGTTAGAGATCAGACGACACAGATCTTCTTTGATCTAAGTGCCAAAGCAAACTTTATCTCACCAGAGCTAGCTATGAAGTTGGGCATTAGAGCTGAAGAAATGGGATACACAGCACAGGCAAGGTTGATATGTCCTGGCCAATCAGAGTGTGTTACTCCCATTATTGGAAAGTTGCGTCTGCATATTCAGTCATATGTGGACACAAAAGAATTTTATATCATGCCATTGGAAGGATGCGATACGCTACCTGGAATTCCATGGATGTTCAAAGTGCGTGACGTGTTGGATGCCTTCGGCAAGACGATCACCCTTCAGCATAGTGTCACAAAGTGATGACGTGTCTGCCCGAGAGTATGCGGGAAACCCTGCTCGAAACCCTAACCCTAAAACCTGCAAACCCTAATTCTTGCCAAAAATCCTAACCCTAAAATCTGCCCTGACATAACCCTAACCCTAACCCTAAAAAGCAGAGGACTGAATTTCCGTGAAACGCACTGGCATGCTAACGTGGCAGTACGGCAGCCCAGAATTTGCGGCACTTGATTTTCAGCTTTTGGGCGTCAGCTTTTTCTCTACGCAATAGCAACGAGAGAGAGAGAGAGAGAGAGAGAGAGAGAGAGAGAGAGAGAGAGAGAGAGTTACATTGCTTTTTATTTTACAAGACTCAAGAGAGCTTGTGTGAGATAGAGAGAGAACACTTTGCTTTTGATTTGGAAGCTTTCGGGGCTTTGCTTTTGGCATCCCTTGTAAAACTTTAAATAAACGGTTTTGGACACACTCTGGAGAGCATCAATCAAGAATCAATCACGACAGCACCAAATAACCACTTCAAAACAGTTCACAGTTCACAATAGATTTGCACTGGCCCGGCATAGTTCCGTGCCTAGAGATATTGGCCCCAAAGACTGGCGCCCCTTTCGGTATTTCTTTATGAATTAATCAATGTTCACAGTACAAGAGAGCGGTTTTAGGGTTAGGGTTTATGACAGGAATTAGGGTTTGCAGGTTTTAGGGTTAGGGTTTCCAATAGGGTTTCCAGCATACTCTCGGGCGGACACGTCATCACTTTGTGACATACCCCCCTCTTGAAAGCATTATAATCGCCCTCGATTACGCCTGCAAAACAGACAGAGGCCATAAATTGTCTTAGCAGACACTGACTGTTAGTACCTACGTACTAGGAACACACATCTAGCACATGTACCAAATCGACAGTCACATCACAGGACATCACATGACATTCAACATTCATTCGGATCTTAGACCATGATTTATCGGCAATGTAGCTAGCAATCGCATCGAGACCTCATCGATGTCCGATTGACTAACGCCTATTGCAAGCATGTCTATTCGAGATCAATCCTACCAAAATGTGGCAGTCATTTCGTCTATCAGTTCCTGCACTTAAAAGAAGTCAAGAACAAATCAATATCATAATCAAGAATTCCATTTCATAAAGTCATACAGCAGAATACTGTCAGCTCTCAGTATCCCTGAAGCTCAAAGAGACATCAGTGACTAGTATCTAAATCGCAGCATCTGTTGACAAAGGAGCGGAGTAACTCCCCTCTTGTGCATCCCACTGCACCAGATCTCCGGCCAAGCTGAATTCTGGGTTCCATTTGGAGTAGACTATGCTAAACCAAAAGCCTCGAGGTAAAGTTTCACAATCTGAGGAGTATCTGCTAGGTCCTCCTCCTCCATCCACTTCGCATCCAATGCAAGATAGTTCTTGAACTCAACCAAGAACCGCCTTCGGACTTTACCTTTATTCTTCGTATCCTTATGTGCCAAAATCAATTGACAAAGTGTGAACTATTTTGAAGTGGTTATTTGGTGCTGTCGTGATTGATTCTTGACTTGGAGTGTCCAAGTCTGTTACAAGAGGGACAAAACTCATGTTTTGGATGTAAAGCTCAGTCTGTCCCTATTGTATCTGCTTCTGCCATCACTTCTGTAATAAAGAATCATCTTTCTGTGTACTTGATTTTTGCACGTGATGTCTCAGATAATTGTCAATCAAATTTATCTGTGTTAGATAAACAAAGGTCAACATTTTTGCGACAGTTTAGTCACTTTTTCTCTGATTCATAACCGTCGCAATTGCCACTAGAGAGACGTGAGGATCATCGAATAGATTTGGTGCCAGGGTGTAGCCCACAAAATAGACCTCCCTACAGGGTTAGTGCGGCGCAGCAGAAAGAGATTATGGGCCAAGTTAAGGAGTTATTAAAGAAGGGGCTGATTCAACCTAGTTCTTCACCCTTTTGCTCCCCAGTGCACCTAGTGCAGAAAAAGGATGGCTCATGGCGCATGTGTATTGATTACCGTGCGTTGAACAAGAATACCATCAAGAATAGGTTTCCTATTCCTAGGATTGATGATATTCTCGATCGTTTAGAGAGTGCTGCAATTTTCAGCAGGATAGACCTTAAGAGTGCGTACCATCAGATTCGTATAAGGCCAGAGGATGTGCACAAGATTGCGTTTAGAACGACATTTGGTCTTTATGAGCTTCCAGTGATGTGTAAGGTGCAACGGAAGTGAATGTTGAGCTTTGCTTAAGATGGGTGCTCCGAACTATGCTCAAGGGTTCCTTTTACTTACGGAAGGAAGAGCCTTCCGCTCCTTTAGTGAGGAGTACAATGGACACAAACAAAGCGGTGAACACTATGAATGAAGGTGCTGAGACTGAGAGAGAGAAGAGACGAATACGACACCAGAACGTTGTCAAACCCTCCTCCAAAGGCCCCACTCTCTATGGCAAGAGCGGGCTGAAATCTGAAAATGCTAAGGGCTGAAATCTGCAAATCTTTATCTGCTGAATTCTGACTCTATGTCGATGACGATGTTGATGGCGACGCCGCGCTGAAAATGCAGATGCTGAAATCTGCGTTTTCAGGGCTGAAACATTCTCAGGGTGTCTTAAGTGCTGAAAACTGAAAACGCTGATGCTTCTAACTATTCCGTCGTGAAGGATCTGCAAAACGCTAGGATGGTATGCTGATCCAAAAACGCTAGGGCTGAAAATGGGTCCTGCTGCAAAAACGCTGTGAATTTGATGGTGCAAACCACTAACGCTAGGGCTGATCTGTCCTTTGTTGTCGCCAGGCTAATGCAGATGCAAAAACGCTAGCTGATCTGGGTTCTTGATCCAAAAACGCTAGCTCCTCTGCTGTGATGCAAAAACGCTAGAGAATCTTGGGGTCCTGCTGAGAAGTTGCAGGTGAGCAAGCGCTCCTACTGCCTCTTCTGCCAGAAACACTAGTGCTAGGGTTTCCTTATATATTAACTTACTCATTTTGCCCTACCCAGTTCCCAACAAAAGTCACTTAAAAATAATAAGTGAAAAATGTCAAAAATAGGAAAATAGGTTTAATGCACTGGAAAATGCTCCTAATGGATTCTGATGGATTCTGAGGTAATGCTTATGATCATGTTGTGTGCAACCAGAGGATATGCATCTAAACTAAGTGTCTAGACATGCACGGTCTGCCAACAGACTCACAAAAGTGCCAGATCACTTCCTATTCTAGACTGACTTGACTGAACTGAACCCATGTCATGAAGTAGCTTGTCCACGGACACATAGGGTTGGATGTGTCACGTGACATCCCCATTTTTTCAAAGTGAGGTACTGGTACAGAACTGTATGGCGTCGAGGGAGATCGCCAACAACATCCGGAATCCTCGAAAGGACTCTTCGTTGGCCCACTTTAATGTGTGGGTCGTGCGATACTTAAACTTAATAAAGGTCTGCAACGCTTGCTTCTTTGGGCCGCGCCGAAAGCGACACAAAGTCTTCTGTGGCTCCTTCAATGCTTCAACTTCGTCTAGAGTCATGCGTCTACCTTCTTCAAGAATCTCCAAGGCTGAAAATTCATGAAACCACTTCCAACACAAAACATGAACATACCCATTCCATGTAAAGTGACTGGAAAAATACTATTCCTTCAAAAAAATTGTGCATGCAATGCAGATGAACAAAGTGACGGAGTGCCAAACCGTTCATCAAACACACGCAAACGATGGGGTCGAATCTCGACTTTTTGATCTAAATCAATCAACTGTGGCAAATCACAATGGAAATGCCTATGCTTGATGCTCAATCTTCTTGTGCTCTTTCTATGACTGTGTCATGCCAAGGAAGAGACATGCAATGTGACTTTCGTGACTGCAAACATTTCATCTTTCCATGAGTAATCCGCATACATCCGTGCTCGTTCATGAGTGAATCGCGCTCAACGTACAATATTCATGCCTAGGAAAAGGGATCACATAACGACGGTGACTAAAATACAAGAAACGATCACGAATGAAACACTCGAACAATGCGTGCTGAATAATCACTCGAACAAAGAATACTTCCTGTGGTGGTTCTCTAGACCTAGGCTCGAGAGCCAAGATCAGTTCTTCCTTAGGGGGTTCTTTGGACCTAGGCTCGAGAGCCAAGACCGGTTCTTCCTGATTGGTCGAATCGTCCTGTGCGGGTTCTTTGGACCTCGACTCGAGAGCCAAGATCGGTTCTTCGTGATTGATCGTCTTTGCAATGAGGTTAGCTTCACTAGAGAAAGTATCAACTAAACCATCAACCTTGTGAACAATCACATCATCATGCTTATCATTATCATTCAAATGATCATGCTTATCATAATCATGCAATTCATCATGCTTATCATCATGCAAATCCTGTGTGTCATGCTTTGGAGAAGAAGAGACTGAGAGAGTCTCCTTTTCCCGAATCTCTTGCATCTGTGCTTGCACATGAGAAAAGAATCGGAACAAGGCGGTTTTCCTTTCATTGTGCTCATGCTCTATGGCTACCATTCTTTCTTCGTGTTCACGCTCTATTTCTGCATTTCTTGCTTCTCGTTCTAACTTCATGTCCATCATCATCTTGTCGAAAGTCTCCATAGGAGTTAGTGCAATCCTTGGCGTAAATGGGGAAGGGGGAGGGTCGGAAAAACCTCCTGGTGGGGAAAATTCTTCTTCGCCACTCCCATGCTCACCACCTCCATGCTGAAGGAGTACGAGCGGAAGTGCGACGCGAGAGAGAGTGCGAGAAGAAGAGCACGACGATATGGTGAACTCGCTCTACTGTAATGTGTAGAGCATAGTGAGTTCTTATTAGGTTTTTACAAAAGAATATGTGTACATACCTGGCGGCCCGCCCACTTACCTGGGCGACCACATTGGGCTTTATACCCCAACAACCTCCCACTTAAAGTCCAATGTGGTACTTTAAGTGTGAGAGAAGCTACTATACAAGCTAGTATACAAGAGATGTAGAGAAGTGATGTACTACCCTACACCTAATTGCTTGCGAAAATGCGCAAAGCTCTCTGAGGGAAGTCCTTTTGTAAGTAGATCAGCAGGATTTTCTGTGGTGTGAACTTTGACAAGCTGAAGTTGCTTATCCTCGAGCATTTCCCTGATGAAATGATACTTCACATCCACATGCTTTGTCTTTGAGTGATAAACTGGATTGCGAGCCAATTGTATAGCACTTTGACTATCACAATATAACACAGGCATCTCTTCTTTGATTCCCAAATCTGTTACTAGTCGATTAAGCCAAATTGATTCTTTGCATGCCTCTGATGCTGCAACATATTCAGCCTCTGTAGTAGACTGAGTAACACAATCTTGTAATCTAGAACGCCATGATACTGCTCCACCAGACAATGTAAAAACATACCCTGACGTAGACCTTTGGTTGTCTAAGTCACCTGCATAATCTGAGTCTGTAAAACCCTTTACACTTAGCTCCTGACTCCCATAGCATATACGCATACTCTTTGTAGCTTTCAGGTATCTCAATATTCCTTTCACTGCCTCCCAATGTTTCTTGCTTGGGTTTGACATGTATCGACTTACTACTCCCACTGCAAATGCAATGTCTGAGCAAGTAGCAATCATTGCATACATCAAACTACCCACTGCAGACGCATATGGAATCTTATCCATTTCAGCCTGTTCTTCCTCAGACACAGGACAATCTTGTTTGCTAAGTTTCACATATGGTGGCAATAGAGCACTCAATGCCTTTCCCTTCTCCATATTGAAACGTTGCAAAACCTTGTCAATATACTCTGTTTGAGATAACCAAATCAACTTCTTTGATCTGTCTCTCTCAATGCGCATACCAAGTATATGACTTGCCTCACCCATGTCTTTCATGTCAAACGATTTTGCCATCTTTGACTTCAGAGCTGAAATTTCTTCCAAGTGCTTGCCAACAATCAACATGTCATCCACATACAAAATAAGGATCAGCCAACTACCATCCTTAGCCTTCTTTGTATATAGACAGTGATCGAACTCACTACGTTTGTAGCCTTGAGAAAGCATAAACTTGTGGAATTTATGGTACCATGCCCTCGGTGATTGTTTTAAGCCATAAAGACTCTTTAACAACTGGCATACCCAATCTTCCTTGCCTTTCTCAACAAACCCTTCTGGCTGCTGCATGTAAATTTCCACATCTAAATCACCATGCAAGAACGCTGTCTTGACATCCATTTGGTGCAACACCAAATCTAATATGGCAACCAATGCAAGAAAGCATCTCAATGTAGTCATCTTGACCACCGGAGAGAAGACTTCATCAAAGTCAATGCCTTGTTCTTGCTTAAAGCCCTTGGCAATAAGCCTTGCTTTGTACTTTGGCTGACTATCATGAGCGGTGATCTTATACCTGTAAACCCATTTACAGGGTAGAGCCTTTTTGCCCCGTGGTAATTTAACTAGCTTCCATGTCTGGTTTTTATGCAGAGCTGTCATCTCTGACTGCATGGCCAATTGCCAATTCCCGGAGTCCTTCATTTGCACTGCTTCCTTGTAACATGAAGGCTCATTGCAATCAGTCAACATGACATAGTTCATAGATGGAACAAACCTATCAGGAGGTCGCGTGACACGTCCAGATCTACGCACAATAGGTGGCTCAGGCTCAGCCACAACCTGTGGTTCCACTCTATCCTGTCCTTGCTTCTCGTGAGCCCTGACATTTTGTCTTGCACGTGCAGGTCCATCTTCTTGGAAGACAACTCTTCTAATCTCCTCAACCCTCTCTGGTTTAGAATGATATTTGGATTCATTAAAGTGAACATCATTGCTGCGGACAACCTTTCTGGATTCGGGATCCCAAAGTCTGTACCCCATCTCACCAGAATTACCATAGCCTAGAAAGATGCACTTTCTACTCTTTGGCTCAAGTTTGTTCCTAAATTCCTTTGGAACGTGAGTATATGCCTCACAGCCAAAGACTCTGAGATGCTTGTATGAGGGCATTTTGCCTGACCATACCATCTTTGGCACTGAATCCTTCTGCAAAACCTTGCTAGGAGATCTATTTACAAGATGAACAGCTGTTGATACAGCTTCAGCCCAAAACCCATTTGGCAGCTGTGCATTAGACAACATACTTCTGACCTTCTCTTGTATGGTCCTATTCATCCTCTCAGCAACACCATTTTGAGGAGGATTGTAAGGAGCAGTAAGTTCACGTTTTATACCTTTTGACTCACAAAAGTCCTGAAAGGCCTTTGAAACATACTCTCCACCATTGTCAGTGCGTAAGCATTTAAGCTTCTTGCCACTCTGATTCTCCACAAGTGTCACAAACGTTTTGAAAACACTAAACGCTTCATCCTTGTGCTTGAGAAAGTAAACCCATACTTTCCTCGAGTAATCATCTATAAATGTCATAAAGTAAGAAGCTCCCCCTAGAGATAGGTTAGGCATAGGTCCACACAAATCACTATGAACAAGTGCAAACTGTGTATCTCTTCTACTGCTTCTATGCTTATGTGGCTGCTATGTTTGCTTACCATACAGACAATGTTCACAGAATTCAAAATCATTAAATGAAAAGCCAGGCAAATAACCAAAACGAGACAAGATTTCCATTCCCTTCTTGGACATATGTCCTAACCGGCTATGCCACAAAGAAACGTTCGGCTGCTCGGTTACATTGATTACATATTTAGAGACATTTGATACATAAATCATGTAAAGTCCTCCAGACTTTACTCCATGTGCTATTGTCATAGAACCCTTGGATATCTTCCACATGTTCTGTCCAAAAGTGGTGACGTAGCCAGCATCATCAAGTAAACCTGTGCTGATCAAGCTCTTTGTAATTGCGGGAACATGTCTCACATTCTTCAGCGTGAAAGAAGAGCCATTCTGAAACTTCAATTGAACATCTCCAACACCTAAGATCTCACATGTCTACCCATTGCCTAGCCGAACATGATCTTTAGTGGTCACATAAGAAGTAAACCACTCCTTGTTTGGAGACACATGAAGTGATGCCCCTGAGTCTATAATCCAGTCACTCAGTGCATTTCCATCAGATGCTGTAAGAAGAGCCGAGTCCATTGTATTCTTCAAGAAGTAGATGTCTCCTGACACTAAACTGTCATCCTCTGCAACAGTGTTTGTCACATTTATTTCTTGAATCTTCACTGAGGACTTGTTCTTCTCACCATG